>NC_030433.2:8207500-8330000 GCF_001660625.3 Ictalurus punctatus | reverse complement strand
AAATAGTACCAAGTGCCATTATATAATTAATAAATTGCTGTAATTGCTGAAGTAAGAGGAATAAAAGACTTCAGGGTGTGCTATTATAGGAAAACAATGAATATCAGGGTTGTATTTGAATTAGCATGAGTAGATTTTTTGTCTGTGGATATTGTACTACATTAAATATAACTATAAATGGATAAAAAATAAAATGTGTCATTCTTTAATTAATGAAATATTGTCATTTTTAGCAAATTGTTGTAGTACGAGGATTAATACACTTCAACATGCGCTGTTATTGGATAATAATCAGCTTCAGGGTGGTTTTTGCACCTGCATGAGGACATGTTTTTCTTTTTTCAACATTTCAAGTAGCTACAAACAGATAAAAAGTACAACATGTTCTTCAATTAATGAAATATTATAAATGTAGGAAATTTGCTGTGGTATGAGAGGGTTCAAACTCTTCTGGATATGCTGTTGCAGGAGAATAATAATAATAAAAATAATAATAACTTTTGGGTTGTGACAGGAAGCTGCATCGTTGCTGTATTTTTCCATTATTAACTTATCATTGAGTGGAAATATGAGTAAAAAAAAACAAACAAAAAAACAAAACAAAACCAATCTGATTCCCAACCGCAAAAATAAATAAAATAAAATAATAAAATAATAAAATAATTCATTGTTCAACCAACAGTTGAGAAATATTATCTTGAATTGTTGATAACTATCGGGTGAATGCAGTGATCCATGGAGGATAAAAGGGGCGGAGACAGAGATCAGGAGGTAGACGTCAAAGTCAAAGGTGTGGCACTTGATTTCTATCGTTTATAGCATTTAAGAAGTGTGTGATTTCCGGGTTAAAAGAAAGTGGAATTCAGTCCATTTCTCCCCTGTCTCTCATAACCTAAATGACCAGTTCTCTTACATGTGTTAAGTTTACAGCTTATCATCCTGCAAAATGCATCTTTAAATCATCACACTCGCTTTGTAGCTCCGGGGGAAAATAATTCAGACACTAAACATGTCTTGGCTGGTGGAAAGCCCGCCTAGTCCTTCAATATCAGGACTTCCTTACATTCGCGTTTAACAGATCCTTTAAACACTTTGTCATGCAGATTAAAAAGCAAGACTGAAATATATAACATTATATTTTATATAACCCTAACCCACAAACCCTAACTAATTCCTCAATGATTCCTTAATGTCACTATATATATATATATATATATATATATATATATATATATATATATATATATATATATATATATATATATATATAAAACAGTTTAAAGCTATTGATTTTGATGCATTTCTGATTATATTCTACTGTGTAAAAAATTCAGGATTATTCACACATACAAATACTTCCCTTAGGAAACAAATTTTTATAAAAGTTTATTGTTTCTTCTAATTATAAATAAATTCATTAATAAATTAAATAAATTCAAATGAATATTTAAAACTGGGGAAAAGAGACGTGGACAGTCACTGACACATGCAAGACTCAACTTAACTACATAGAATTAAGCTTGTGAAATGTGTGTTAGTTTAATCAGTGTGTATGAAATTGTGCATTCAGGAGAATCGCGCTATAAAATGTGCGTACACAGTGAACATATGTCAAATTTTGAATAGTTAATTAATATAGTTTTTTTCTGATTAAGTTCAATAAAAAAAAAAAAACTGGTGCAAAATCGGTGCATTTAAAAAATGTAAAACAAAAATGTTCACGTTCATTTTCAAAGATGAAGTTTATAGGTAAAATATTAATCATTACCCAGTAAAGATCACTTTAATCCTACCTTTGATGTGCTCACGCGTGTGAAATGCAGCTAAAATACATAACTTTTACATGGAATTAGTCTATAATCACTATGTTAATACATGAAGATTAAATTGTCTTTCAGCACCCTCTTACTATGAACATGTGCATTACCTCATCAGCTACTCGCTGGGAAAATATATTTATGTAATTTAATTTGATAAAATTATGTTAATTGATCATATAATAAATTAAATGTATTGTGCTATATAATCTATATAAATGCACAACTGATGTATTGAAAATAAATAAATGCAGCTTTTAGGATTTTTGCTGTTGTTGTTGTTATTGTTCTTGTTGTTATTAGCTGATTCTGTAATTCCTGTATCCGTGATTGTTCTTGATTATAAAATCTTATTATAAAGTTTCAGTAGCATTTCACTAGCCTATAAATGTGAACCAATATAGCAAGCACACACTGTCTACTTTTATTAGGTTTTGATTTATATTAGATTTATGTGGTTCATATCTTATACTTATTTTTTTTCTTTGGATTATTCTTATTATTCTTAAATGGATTGTAAATGCTCATATAATTAAAACAAATTTGAGTTTTGCTAAATTTACATTTCACATTTATGTTAATATTACACAGTATTACAAAATATTGTGTTTTTTTTTTTTTTTAAATGACTTTCCATCAGAAGTGTAAGGTTGGGACATGGAGAGTGTGAAAATGGTTGTAAGTGATGCGTACGGTTAATTTATGAATGCAAGACACTGATTTTTGCATTCATTGTGAATTACATTTTATCTATGGAATTACTCCATTGAAGAGCATTTAGGTGATTTTTCTACTCAGTCACCTCACTGTGCATGTCAGACCTCCAGGACTTGGAGAACAATGCACTCTTTACTGGTTTGACTGAGATTTATCCAATATTACAAGATTTAAAAGCTCATTACATCCCATCACCAAGTCTCAGATCTTACCTGTGTGTCTATAAATGTCCTCAGTAAAGATCTGCACAAATCCAATGTACGTTGTCTTTAATGTCGCTGTCTGGCTGCGAGTGTGTGTTTCTGGCATGAAGTCACTGTTCTGACTGTCACACACCAAACAGGACCAGCAGCACTTTTAACTGAGTGACATCACGACCTGTTAGTAATAAGACGTTACACCTTATGTAGGGTATAAGTGTATCTGGAAGTGTTTTTGGAAGTGTGGGTGTGTGTGTGGGTGTGTGTGTGTGTGTGAGGCATGAAGAATGCATGAGAGTCAGACTGGTTTCACCGGTTCTAAAAACGGCTCCAGAACACAATATTGACAATAATTATACCTATCATAAATATTGCTAATTATGTAATTATATTTGAAATGTAAAATTATATTAATTGGTGGAAGTAACACCCTGATGTGACAGAGGAAAAAATTAAATGCACAAGAGAGACTGGCAGACATGGAATTAAAATATATTACTAATGAAACTAGAAAACCCGCGACCCTGAAGGAGTAAGCGGTAGAAGATGGATGGATGGATGAAACTAGAAAATAGACATTTAAAATGGTTTTCTTTATTATTGTTGTTTTTACCCATGGATATTTTATATATATATATATATATATATATATATATATATATATATATATATATATATATATATATAATGTATTAGTAGATAATAGATGTTTCATATTATTCTTTTTTGTATTTGAAATAGTTTAGAACAATTATTTAATTAACAGAAATAAATACATACTTTATTATCTTAAAAAAAAAAAATATATATATATATATATATATATATATATATATATATATATGTCTGTGTGACTGTGTGTGCGTGTATATATATATATATATATATATATATATATATATACAGTATCTCAAAAAAGTGAGTACACCCCTCACATTTTTGTAAATATTTGATTATATCTTTTCATGTGACAACACTGAAGAAATGACACTTTGCTAGTGGATGTTAGAGACCTTGTGCTCCTCCACCTTCCATTTGAGGATGCCCTGCAGATGCTCAATAGGGTTTAGTCCATTACCTTAACCCTCAGCTTCTTTAGCAAGGCAGTGGTCGTCTTGGAGATGTGTTTGGGGTCATTATCATGCTGGAATACTGCCCTGCGGCCCAGTCGCTGAAGGGAGGGGATCATGCTCTGCATCAGTATGTCACGGTACATGTTGACATTCATGGTTCGCTCAATGAACTGTAGCTCCCCAGTGCCAGCAGCACTCATGCAGCCCCAGACCATGACACCCCCACCACCATGCTTGACTGTAGGCAAGACACACTTGTCTTTGTACTCCTCACCTGGTTGCCGCCACACACACTTGACACCATATGAACCAAATAAGTTTATCTTTGTCTCATCAGACCACAGGACATGGTTCCAGTAATCCATGTCCTTAGTCTGCTTGTCTTCAGCAAACTGTTTGCGGGCTTTCTTGTGCATCATCTTTAGAAGAGGTTTCCTTCTGGGACGACAGCCATGCAGACCAATTTGATGCAGCGTGCGGCGTATGGTCTGAGCACTGATAGGCTGACCCCCCACCCCTTCAACCTCTGCAGCAATGCTGGCAGCACTCATACGTCTATTTCCCAAAGACAACGTCTGGATATGACGCTGAGCACGTGCACTCAATTTCTTTGGTCGACCATGGCGAGGCCTGTTCTGAGTGGAACCTGTCCTGTTAAACCGCTGTATGGTGTTGGCCACCGTGCTGCAGCTCAGTGTCAGAGTCTTGACAATCTTCTTATAGCCTAGGCCATCTTTATGTTGAGCAACAATTATTTTTTTCAGATCCTCAGAGAGTTCTTTGCCATGAGGTGCCATGTTGAACTTCCAGTGACCAGTATGAGGGAGTGTGAGAGTGATGACACCAAATTTAACACACCTGTTCCCTATTCACACCTTAGACCTTGTAACGCTAACAAGTCACACGACACTGGGGAGGGAAAATGGCTAATTGGGCCCAATTTGGACATTTTCACTTAGGGGTGTACTCACTTTTGTGAGATACTGTACATATGTGTGTGTGTGTATATATATATATATATATATATATATATATATATGTATATACAAAATATCAACACCAAATTTTATGCAACAAAAAAGACACTTTAAATGAAATGATAATAATAATAAATGATCTAAGATACTGATCACTGAACCCGTGAGCATCAGCCGATATCGATATCGATACTCATCCAATATTTTTCTCTAAAAGTTACTAAGCTTTAAAATTATTTTTTTTAGTTGAAACACTTAAAATATTATTTTTTAATTATGCAAATATAATAAAGTGTAAACATTAACAGTCAATCAAAAAACAAAAAGAAACAATCAACTGTTTTTTTTATGTAAATATTTCCAGTTACAAAAATCCTTCCAAATCCAATTTTAACTTGCTACAGGATCAGACTGAATTAGTTTTTTCCCCCCTGATATCCGATCCACTATTTTTTGCAGGTATCACACATACCGGTGCTGGTACCATATCACGCCCTCTGGAATGACCCAATTATGACTGTAATTACATTCCACAGCTCTCAACACCTCAACTCTCCCTTGTGTCTGGCCTATAAATAAATACCAACACATACCAGTGCAAATTATACCTATACTGTGTACTGCCTGCACCCTCACACACACACACACACTCACACACACACACACACACACACACACACACACACACACACACACACACACACCCTCACCCTCACACACACTCACACACACACACACACACACACACTCACACACACACACACACACACACCCTCACCCTCACACACACTCACACACACACACACTCACACACACACACACACACACACACTCACACACACACACACACACACTCACACACACACACACACACACACACACACACTCACACACACACACACACACACACACCCTCACACTCACACACACTCACACACACACTCACACACACACACACACACACACACTCACACACACACACAGACACACACACCCCCTCACACTCACACACACACACCCTCACACACACACACTAACACAAACACACTCACACACACACTCACACACACCCTCACACTCACACACACACACACTCACACACACACCCTCACCCTCACTCACACACACACACACACACACACTCACACACACATACCCTCACCCTCACACACACACTCACACACACACTCACACCCTCACACACACACACACACACACACACACACCCTCACACCCCCCACACACACATCCACATCCACACCCACATTCATCCACACACACACATCCACACCCACATACATACATACACACACACACACATACACACACACTACTTGCATTATGTAATGAATAAAACACTGTGTATCGTGCTGAAGCTGAGTCATTTTCCAATAACAGCAGGGTTTTATTCTTCTCATTCCACAGCAATTTGCCAACAAAAAGAATGACACATTGCACTTTTTCTTTCGTTTATCTCTGAGTGTATAACTGAAGCCCTGTGATGGACTGGCCTCCCATCCATGGTGTGTTCCAATTGTTCCCAGGACAGGCTCCAGATCCATCGCCATCCTGACCTGGATGGCACTTTTGCACAAGATGAAGCAATTCTAAATCTAACTGATTACAAATAGAATAATTCCAGTTGTACAAGTTGCGATGTACATTTTTCTTGAACCCATTTCATACTATTTCCTCATGCTTTTACATACACACCTATGTCATACACACCTATGTCATAATTCCTGTCCATATGAAATATGTAATTATACAATCTCTGCCTGGCATAATGGAATATACTCATAAAGATAGCAATTTAACATTTCATAGGCCAATTAACATAACCACCGTATTCATAATCAAATTATCACCATAGTCAGAATGTTGTTTTGCAACACACTGTTTTACCTCAGTGTCTGGATAACCATAAAATCATAAACCATACATAACATTTTAATATAAGCGATGTTCATGTTGATCATTTATTAGCATAATACGGTTCTGCATATAGTAAAGAATTGTAAAGATATATAATTAACACAAATCCCCATAATAAATTAACTTTAAAAAGTCTTTAGTCATTTTATCACTGACCCACCTGCTGCTTTTTTTTCTTTTTTTTTTTAGCTTTGTTTCAGGAAGTAAGCCAAAAGGCCTCGTCACCCAAACAACACCGAAGTAGATGGTATCACATTTTGTCTCAGAAGAACCTGTTTTCTTATTTAAGAAAACAGGAAAGTGGAACAATGTGCCAGTTGATTTAGAGCCCACATCCTGCTTTACGTCTAATAAGTACATAAGAATTGCAAACATTGGTGGATAAATACACATCATTAAATTATCGTGATCAGAAACAGTCACCAGCTGGAATTGTCTTTATTTCATAGTCATAAAAACCCCTATTTTGTAAAATGTTATTTCCGAAAAACACTACTAATTTTTTATTACATAATGCTGAAGAATCCTTTTCAGAAGTAAAATATTCGGAGACAATGTATTGTTTCTCAACATGGCAGCGGTTCTTTTAGCGATTTACACTAAGTTTAATTACACTGTCATTTTAGTCATATGGAACCCTTTATTAGTAATTTACCAACACATCTGTGGGAAATGTTGATGTTCCGGATGGATTTAGTCTCATTTAGACTGTCATTCTGTTTTCATATCGCGTATATAAAACTCTGAGTGCTTATGTGCTAGATAGGTGAATTGTTATCCTCAAACACTGCTAGCTTATGCTTAGTGCCCATATATTCCAGCAACATTGTTCTCACAACTATAAGCACACCAATCAGCCATAACATTAAAACCACTGACACATGAAGTGAATAAACAGTGATTATCTCATTACAGTGGCACCTGTCAAGGGATGGGATATATTATGCAGCAAGTGAACAGTCAGTTCTTGAAGTTGACGTATTGGAAGCAGGAAACAAAAAGACAGACAAGAGCCAAATTGTGACGGCTAGACGACTGGGTCAGAGCATCTCCAAAACAGCAGGTCTTGTGCAGTGTTCCCCGTATGTAGTGGTTTGTACCTACCAAAAGTGGTCCTGTGGTCCTTTGCAGATAAGACTGGACACACCTGTGCTATGGGAAGAAGGCGAGCCGGTGGAGGAAGTGTGATGCTCTGGGCAATGTTCTGCTGGGAAACCTTGGGTCCTGGTGTTCATGTGGATGTCATTTTGACACGCACCTACCTAAACAGTGCTGCAGACCGAGTACACCCCTTCATGGTAACAGAATTCCCTAATAGCAGTGGCCTCTTTCAGCAGGATAATGCTCCCTGACACACTGCAGAAACTGTTCAGGAACAGTTTGAAGAACATGACAAAGAGTTCAAGGTGTTGACTCAGCCTCCGAATTCCCAAGATCTCAATCCGATCGAGCATCTGTGGGACAAACAAGTCCGATCCACGGAGGTCCCACCTCACCACTTACAGGACTTAAATTATCTGCTGCTAGTGTCTTGGTGCCAGATACCACAGCACACCTTCAGAGGTCTTGTGGAGTCCACGTCTCAACACTATAAAACACACACACAAACACACACACAAACACACATACACACACACACACACACACACACACACACACACAATTATGTCACACTTTTACATTCATTTGCCAGCTTAAACTGCATTAAACATCTTTCTGCATCTCTCGTAACAACAATTTTTTTTTAAAGCGAATGGAATGGCAAATATGTGAACATAATACTCATATTACAGTTCTTCACATAGATTTCTCATGCAGCTAAGGTTTTAAATAATGAATTCATGAAGTAATTAAGGTTAATTAATTTTTTTTTAAATTAATCAAAAAAAAGCACACCCCTACATACACACCCACAAACACACACACACACACAATGGCATTGCTTTCCAAACAGTATTAAATGTGTTTTGTTAGATAGAGAAAACAAAGGTGTGAGCGAAAGAACATTTTGAAAGAACATTTTAATGAATGAATAAGTAATCCCAAACATAATGCAATGATTATTGTTTTAATCTGTCACAATTGTTTGTGTTTTAATCTGTCACAATCTACCAAAAAACGTGATTTTCCATCACATGTTCTATCATGCTCTGACATTCCTGCCAGCTTTGGCACACGATTCCACTTCAGGAACACAATCCAACCCTAAGTGCAATGTAAATATGACAATCTTGGAATTACACCTGTAATTAAAGTCCATCAATCTGAAATGACTCCTCCAAGGTGGTACAATCCAAAGCACTGCTTAGTAACAGTTTCTGTCATTACCTTGGTCGGATTTCATCACTTTCCTTTCCCACGAATGTGTTTCAGTTTAAATCTTCAGATCTGGTCAATTATCATAGCCTGATATCTTAACAACATAAATGCTGGAATCCCCCCCCAAGGCAAACATAGTATGAATGCAGAAACCATAACCAAATGTCACCAAATCTATCCATCCATCCATCTTCTATACCGCTTAATCCTTTTCAGGGTCATGGGGAAACCTGGAGCCTATGCCAGGGAGCATCAGGCATGAGACGGGGTACACCCTGGACAGGGTGCCAATCCATCGCAGGGCACAATCACATACACATTCACACACCCATTCACCAAATCTAATGACCAGGAATTCCACAAAGCTGGAGAAACACCAAAAACTGAGGAACTGGTGAAAATTCAACACAACCACCAAGGATCATGAATTTATGTTTGGATAAGTGACTTCAACAGGTTCCATGGATTATATAATTAAATCAATCTCACTTCAGAAGAACAGTTCCACACCCTCAGCCTATCTGTTGAGTGTTATTTCGTTAAACCTGTCATCGTTAAAAAATGTTTGTGGTATACGAGGGATGAACACATCGGGATGTGCTGTTAGAGGAAAATAATCAGTTTTGGTGTCGTAACAGAAACTCACACCACCTTGTACCTGCAGCAATTATTCATATATATATATTTTTAATTATTACATTCAATTAATTTGCTGGGTAATTTTACTTAATAGGGTGGAGAAGAACTTGCAGAGTTTCATGATGAAACTATATGAAGGATTTAAAAAGATGATATTTTATTTATATTAAAAACAAAGATGAGTGTTACAATTATTCATTTAGCAGATGCTTTTATCCAAAGCATCTTACAAATGACTTACAAATGTGTGTGTGTGTATATATATATATATATATATATATATATATATATATATATATATATATATATATATATATATATATATATATATATATATATATATGGAAATTGACCTGTGTAACTTTTTTTTAAAGAAAGTATATACATAATGTAACTGGAATAAGATTAAAGATTATCCTCCAGGGTTTGGGGTTTTGAAAAAAGTTTGCATGTTCTCCCCGTGCTTCAGGTGTTTCCTCTGGGTGCTCCAGTATTCTCCCACAGTCCAAAGACATGCATTGTAGGCTGATTGGCATCTCTAAATTGTCCGTTGTGTGTATGTGATTGTGTGTGCAATGGATTCGCACCCCGTCCAGGGTGTCCCCTGCCTTTTACCCTGAGGGATAGGCTCCAGACTCCCCACGACCCTGTACAGGATAAGCAGTACAGAAAATGGATTGATGGATGGCTTAACATTTTATTGCATATAGTTTTTTACGGTGAGAACCTTGAGCCATATTTACTTTAAATCAAATAAAATAATCACATTGACCATTTTCTGACACTAGGCCCATCTTGGGTAACAGGTTGCATCGGTTTGCTGACTCACAGCATAGAAATTCACGTTCTCTGTGATAAGAATAGCATGAACGATAACGATCATGTACATCTACATAATACAATAAAAAAAATAATTCTGGAATGTTCCATAGTCCTTCAAATGCCTACAGATTTTTGGTGTAGGCGTTTGAACATGTAAAACATGTTTGATGTTTAGCATTTTCTTCATTACTTTTGTTTTCTTTATTTGCTGGAGCTACGAGGCAGTGATGTCTGGTCGTGAGATTAAGCAGTGGAGCTTAAATTCTTACATTTAATGTATAATATCTCTAGCCGGCAGTGAAAATATTAGGGTTGAGCAATGGATTATATTACGAGGTCACATCGATGGTATTGGGGCAAACCCGTGACTTCTTCATAACATTCTTTTGTATTTTTCTTACAAACCATTTGTGTTACAGTCACACTTAGTTCCACAGAAAAGATTTTTTAAAAAAAGGTAATGAGCCTTAAGACATTTGCAAATAAACAGAATGGATGCCAAAAAATGAAACCTTATACTGATATCATTTGAAGACCGGAGAGAATAGCTCTGCTAGCCTATTTATACCAACCACCCCGCTAAGAGGCTAACACATACTAGCATGTTTCACCCAAAATATTTCCAGTGTTGTCACACACACGTCATTAATTGGTTTAGGATATGGAGTGATTTACTGTCATCCAAAAACATGGATATGTAAACTTATGGATATGTAAACCAAAAACATGTAAACTTCACAGTGTACCTGAACACTGGAATATGTTATGGAGGCGGCCATCTTGGACAGCCACAATCTAACTCGATTTTTCCCCTCAGTGCAGTGCAGATTTTCTGTCCAATCAAATGCTCTCTAGAATCTGCAGTGTCCCGCCCACAGCTTTATAAAATTGCACAGAACTAACTATCAAGTACAGCTCAGGCTGTGAAGGCTGTGAGGTAAGCTAAACACTATTGGCTATTTTAAAAGGGGGGAGGAGCCACCAAATATGTATATACTCAATATACTCAATACCACCCTGACTTAAATGCAGGTCTCAGTCAGCTACAAGTAAGCGATACCAACTGTACCACCCTGGAGATTCATAAAACCATCTGTAGATACAAGATTACAACGAATATTAAAAGAGAATTCTAAAATAGCACCACAAGGGATAATAACTCAAAATTATATGGACCAATATCAGGATAAATTACTCATATATACAGATGGGTCAAAACAGCCAGAGACATTCCTTGGTATGAAGTAGCAGTCAAAAAAAGGGTGACCGATCAGTTATCAGTGTACACTGTAGAATTATTAGGAGTCCTATTGGCACTGCAGTGGTTTTTTAAAAAAATCATCAGAGCCAAGATGTCGCTATAGCTTCTGGCAGTCTATCAGCACTATCAAGCATACAGCCTTCAAAAACATCATGCAGACAAGACATTGTTTACCAAATACTTAATTTGCTTCTCATACTTCATGCTAAGGGGCTGAGTGTTTCCTTCTTTTGGGTTCCTGCACATGTAGGGATAGAAGGGAATGAAATTGTGGATGTACTGGCAAAAAGATTGATAAAACATGAAACAGTTGATATACAAGTACCATTAAGTAGAGCAGAGATCAAAACCATTATAAAGGGACACGTGCATAAAACATGGCAGGAATACTGGGACACAGCTGACACCGGACGGCACCTATATACCATACAAAAACAAGGAGGCATGAGTGTGAGGCAGGGCAGAAACTCAAAGGAAGAGATGATAATTACGCGTTTTAGAATATGCTGGCTTAAATCATGCTGGCTTAAATCTAGCATTAAATGGAATAGGAAAACATACCACTGGACTCAGCACACACTGCAGTACACAAGAGACGGTAAAACACATTCTGTTAGACTGCAAAAGGTATGAGGAGGAAAGAACTGAGCTAGAGATGCAGATTGGAAAACAAAACATGACACTAGAGAACTTGCTGGGGAAAACATCTGGGAAAATGCACCGCCCCCTAATAAACTATTTAAAAAATACTGGGATAAGTGAGAGACTTTAGTAACCTAGTAGGAATATCTACTATATAGCTATTTATCTCTTTATTTTTCTCTTATTTATGTATTATTGTTTTGGTATTATTATTATTATTATTATTATTAGTTTGTTTATTTTATAGTATATTCTTTTTTAAAGTTATTATTATTATTATTATTATTATTATTATTATTATTATTATTATTAGTAATAGTAGTAGTAGTAGTAGTAGTAGTAGTAGTAGTATTAGTCCAGTAGGTGGCGGGACCACCTTTAGTGGTTTGCCACCCGCCATTATAACAAAAAGAAGAGGAAGAAGAACCACTCTGACTTCCTGTTTCAGTGGAAATTATGTCAGCACATCGAATAACGCTAGGTGTGTTACAAGGCACTTCATAGGGACTTTAGTTGTAAGAGGCCTAATCTTAACTAATGCTCCTTTACGAAGGACACTGCAGTTCATCTATCTATCTGTTAAGGATAAGGTTTGGTATTAGGTAATGTATAGTATTTATATAGAGAACCAAAGAAGACTATATTCCTCTGCTAAAACAAACAAGAAAGCAAACAAACACCAAAGAATATTATATTTTAAAATAAACAAAAAACTAAATTACGTACAGTAATTCAATCGATTTAAACTGGCTATAATAATAATAATAATAATAATAATAATAATAATAATAATAATAATAACAACAACAACAAAGGTTAAAACATGTACTCTCAGCATTTCCCGACTTTCCTTGCGGCTCTAGTCATCACGAAAACTAGAATCCCTCTCAGCAAATAGGAGTCGAGGATGACACTCGTTCTGACCAATCAGAGCCGTGCCAATGTTAAAGGCCTTTAAAAGGGGGGATATTTGAAACTAAACCGCTCAGCCTGTCCTCCATTCGCAGCTCGGGTTGTTCCGCTGTCTGGGGTCGATCTGTTAAATAACACTTTTAATAGCAGATAGATATTTTAAACTAATGATATAGATATATGTGTGTATATAAGACAACGTTTGATATTGTTTTTGTCACAAGTCACTTTTTATATAGAAGTTATTTTTAGGGGTTAGCGTTCGCTTAATTGCTAACTTGGCCAGCTAATCGGTCACGCTAGCAAGACAACGTTTAGGCTCAACGGTCTCCTGAAGTGCTGCTGAACGTTTTAGACGCTGTAAGTTTGTTATTTAATGTAAGTTATTTGTAGATATTAACCACATATTGCTTGTATTTAAATACATATTCGATTTCTTGGCTACTAATGACTCACTGGCTGTATGTCAAAACCGCTGCGTGTTGAACATGAACTGGGGAATATGTAGGGCGTATAACCATTCATTTATGTTTATATCTAGTGACCCTATGTAGGGAACGTTCATTGGTTTGTGATCCACCCACTATAACGCGCCTTTAATATTTAAATTTAGATAACTAGCTAATTTACACCGCATTAGGAAATCAGCTAACTAGCTAAAGGACAATTATTGAGAAGTGTTTTCAGTAATAAATGCCTAGAACTATAAAACTTTCTCACTAATGACCCTAAATGTAAGTAATGTGTTGATTTCACTAATAATAAATGATGTTTACTATTATTACACTGAATGGAGTTTCTAAATACAGTGTTTTAGATATAAAAGAAGATGAAAAGGTTAAGTATTGGTGATTGAGCACGTTATATCACGGTGCTTCTCCATTGTGTTTGGGCAGAAGTAGTTCCGGCCGTAAGGCGAATAACAAGGTTGTATTCATGCGCCCTGTCTTTCAGAGGGTTGCGCTACATTAGCTGTTTCTCCATCTGCATATTTTTATGCGAATTTTGTGATATTGCAAAAAAAAAAACCCACAATGTTGAATGGGGATAGCAGATGCAAATAAAATCTTGCATAAAAATTACATGTGCTCAATTGAAATGTATTTTTGTTTATTTATTTTGGATAAAACCTTGATCACACTGGGCTTTAAACATGTGTTTTTTGTCTGATGCCACATCAAATATGGGTGGAAACTGGATATGACCTCATCTGTCAACTTCCGCTGCTTCACGCGAGCTGTTTTTATAATCTTTCCAAGTTGTGTAGTAAAGAACAGGATGGCTCGATACTGCAAAAATCAGTGCTCCCTTTGTAAAATTTCTCCATGATGGCTTCCCCGGTTGCAAAAATGGCCATTTTGTATTGTTAGTTTGCGGCAGTTTCCCCTGAAGTGACTGTTTTGTTCTCTTGACGTGTGGGATGGAAGTGGTGCTTTATTCGCTGATGATTTATGCGATATTTCGGATATAATGCCAAGCTTCTAAGGTAAATTCCAGACCTAGCCTGGATGCTGCATGCAAAGCACTTTCTGTTTGTGTGCCAATAATGTAAAAAAACAAAATAATAAAAATTCTGTTCGAGTTGTTTTGTGTTGTTGGTTCAGTGTTGCATTTCCTCACTGTGCTCCTCTGCCTCTGTTTAGGGTATGGATCCTGCTGCTAGGATCAGATCATCCAAGGACCTGATGATTCAGAAAGCAGACAGTGAAAAGGTAAAAAAAAAAAAGAGAGGGAGAGATACCTTGTTTAATTTCATATCTCAGGTAGAGCTCGTATAAATCGTAATGAGCTTTCAGTGTTGTGGCACGGTGTGCTTGATTGTGTTTTAATAAAGGTGACCCATGATGAAATGTCAGTATCATGTGATGTGAAATCCTGCGCCTGAGGGATGTGTACAGTGTGGTGTTGATTTAGCCTCAGTATCAATATACCTGGCAGCTTTGCTTTTGTTTTAATCTCTGTAATGTTTGTTAGTCCTCCAGTGAGTTATTTCTAAGGAACTGGAGTCAATTAGAAACATGATTCACCCAGGAGGTGTTGTGATCTAATTCCTCCTGTTCATGACAGCTTGGTAATTGTTTCTGCACTGCAAGTGACTTGTAGCTTGAACGCTGACCTCTACACGTTGTCTTTTTGTGACTATGTTCGTTCCTTTTTGTATTTTACATTCGTTTTTAAACTTTCCCCCGCTTTCAGGGTTTAAGCAACTTGCCGAAGAGGGTTCCAGTTATGCAGGGCTGCCACAAACCGGCACCGACCCCGAGCCAAACATCCGTCCTCTGCGTTTCTCAGGGCCCGCAGCGTGTCCAGCGGCCTCGGAGTGAACAGAAAAGCTCGTGCGGCGGAGAGCAGAACATTAACCCTGCTCAGACTCAACCCAAACCACAACCAGCACAGAGTCAGCTCAAACCCGCTCACACCGCCACAGAGTGTGTTAAATTCACAGAGCACAAGCAGGACAAGCCTAACCGTAAGCACTTTAACTTTATTTCTGCTTATTGTAAGATGCTCTGTGTGTTTTGAAATGTGAGTTTAATTTTTTAGTTTTTTTTGTTCTTTCTTCAGCTAAACCTACCAATGGAACGACTAATGCATCCAACGCTGAGAAGTAAGTCATGCATCCCAAAAAATACACAAACTAGGCCTTGTTTATCACGCTATTGTTCATGTGAGGGTTTACCCAAGAAATCTGGTTTTCGTGGACATCCTGTCAATGCGGGAAAAACGTCTGTAGCCTACTCGTGTGTAAATTTACGCAATTTAGAACACTAAACACTTACGAATGTAAAGACCTACTTAATTACATAATGTGCATGGATTACAGCACTTTTATATCTGGAATGTACTGTTGTTTACGTTGTTTATTTTTTAAATTACAGCGTTTAGGAGACATCCCTTATCCAGAGCAACTTGTAGAAGAGCTTTGGCGAGTGTAACCAAAATGCATCCTCATGCTAGTTCACTGTTTCAGCGTTCAAGAGCACCATTGAGAACATTTAGTGAAATCAAAAAGAAAAACAGCTGATGCAAGGTTTAGCATTCGTTTATTGTTATTTGTTTAATATTTTTCTACATTTTTAGCAAATCAAAATAACTTCCGCTTCTTCTGGTTTTTCAGCCTTTACCCTGATAGTTCATTTCGTGCTCCCGGCTGCCTGTGCACTTGACCTTTTATGGAGTTTTGAGGGTTTCGCTAAATGCAAATGAGCCGTGTCAGGGAAGTGCTTTGCACTTTACAGGCAATCAATGTACACACTTTCGTTAATATGGCGGAATATACATGGCTTGTTTTTTGCTCGCAGCCTGATGGGTTCGTGGTTTTAAATGAACCCGTCTGACGTCCCTCATGAGTGGAGTGCTTATTCATTCATTCATTCATTCATTCATTCATTTATTTATTTATTTATTTATTTATTGCAGCCATTTCCAATAGGACAACTGGGAAAAACCAGAAAGTGTGAAATCAGGATTGTTGATGGAAAAAGCCATATTTCTCAATTCTAAATGTTTTCCAAAAGTTGCACGCTCTCGGATGCTAATGAGGTTTTGTGGGGGCGGGGATAAAGAGGAATTTTGGTGTTTAAAATCAGTTATACACGACCGTATAATAAAGATTTAAATCGTTGACTATTAAATGGCACATTTACGATCGTTTTGAACGAACCGGCTGTTTAACCCAAAGACATGGACCTCATGCCCTCAGAGCATCTGGATTTGACAGCCCCCCCCCAACCCCACACCCCTTGTTCTTCAGGAAGCCGTGGAGTCTGGAGAACTTCGACATTGGCAGGGCTCTCGGGAAGGGCAAGTTCGGAAGCGTGTACTTGGCCAGAGAGCGACAGACAAAGTTCATCCTGGCCCTGAAGGTGCTTTTTAAAAAGCAGCTGGAGAAAGCCGGCGTGGAGCACCAGCTGAGGAGAGAGGTGGAGATCCAGTCGCATCTCAGGTGTGTGTGAATGTGAATTCTTTGCAACCCAATCTGCTGACTGAGTGCATGAGCTACAGGTCCTTTTTCTCACCCGTGACCTCACAGGCATCCCAACATCCTGCGCCTGTACGGTTACTTCCATGACTCTGCGCGCGTCTACCTCATCCTGGAGTTCGCTCCTAAAGGCGAGCTGTACGGAGAGCTGCAGCGCTGCAGGATGTTCGATGATCAGCGCAGCGCCACGGTGAGAACACAATCGTGTTAATTTATTAAAATGACAACACATGCAAGTTTTTTAAATATTTATTTATTTTTATAAACGTTCTTTTATTTCTTTATTTATTTTTATCCCTTCATTTGTTACATGTTAATGCTTTATAACATCAGAAAACCTCATGTCTTTGGTTACACCTCATTTAAAAAATAAATCCATTTATGACCCGTTAAGGGCTATAGATACAGATAACCAACACAGTAGAAAGTGCACATTCTTGTGAACGATCAGAATCCTGAATTCAGGAGGTGTAAAGGAGCAATAGTGGCCAGGATTTGATTAAAATGAAAAGTATTTCACGTAATTCCTGTTTTGAAGAACGTTTTGTGCTACGTGTTTATTATAATCCGAGCGGTAATTCCCGTTGATTTGTATGTTCTGTCAAATGTGCAGTGCAAGTTCTTTCAAAGTAAAACTATTTTAAAATCCACAATGAAACGAATGCTTGCACTGGCACCATGTCCTGTGATTTTAATTTCCCTTTTTTCCCCCCTCTGCATGGTTTTGTGACAGCACATCGTGTACCAGCTTTCAGTTTAAAAATACGACGGGTGACGCCCAAGTGAATAGCAAGCAATTAAATTTTTTTTTTTTTTAATTTTTTTTTTTTTTTTTTTAACAATTCATTCTGATGAACAAAAGGTGGACGTGCAGGTTTTTATATAATCGACTCATGCAGCGTGATGGATATAATGTTATAACCTGAGGAGGAAACTATATAATCAGAGAATATTTTATTTCTGATGATTCGCAAGCTCTGTGAAACTGTTTGAGGCTCAAGGGAATTTTTCACTGATGCTGCACTGTTTGGGATTTTAATGTCATTGTTTGAAGTTGTACAGTGTAAGGTTTTGCACTTCCCAAAACCCGACGCACAGGTTTCAGCCTAGTTTCTGTATACATTCCATATAAAAGTGTGTGTGTGTGTGTGTGTGTGTGTGTGATGACTCTTTATGAAACGACTTTTAAAACGGCATTAGTCCGTTCTCTTGCTGGGGCGGGGGATAACGTACGTTTTTCCTGCCAATCAGGTCATCTCTTTGTGCTCTGTAGTTTCACCTTCATGCTGAGGAGACGGAACATGATCAGCGCTACGAGCCACACCGAGAACGTAGATATTAAATAAGACCTGGCCGAGCGCTTGGTATTCGAGCGTAAACTTAAGCAGTGGTTCCATCTAGGGCTGTGCGATTATGAGACAGATATATCATCACAATACTTGTGGATGTTTCTATGATGCACGACGCGCATCACGATATGTAATCTGGCTCACAAACTGTCCGTGAAACAGTAGTAAAATAAAGAAAACGTTAAACCGAATTTGACGATACTTTTCAAGTTATTTTTGGCAAATCAACGGCTTCCGCTTGGTGCCGTTTACTTTTTAGCAATTGACTTTTTTTTTCGATTTCTTGCAAAAGTGCATGACGTAATCGTTTATCACAATATCGATATTGTATCGATTATATTGCCCAGCCTTAATTCCACCTCTACGTGTTTTTTGCTGCTCATGCTGAACATTCTGTAAACACACTTGGTACTGTTTGTCTTTACTCTTCTATACCTGTTTGGTGTAACTAATTATAATCCCATTATCTAGTGTTACTCAGAAATCTACTTCCTCTTTGATGTTGTCTCAGGGAGTTTTTAATCTTTTACACAATAAGTGCCATAAAGCAGCTTTACAGAAATCCGGAGGTAGATTTAAAGCACTATACAAATTAAACTGAATTGAAAAGGCCTTCTGACTTCTTTTAATAGTTGTTTATCATTGGAAAACCTTTTGGCACATTAGTTGCATGTACTTTTGTTTTCAAGCTGAGGTTAGAGTAGGGCGAAATAACAAAACGTGGCTCACCGTCATATTATTTGAACTAAACTGTTGCATTTTCGCATTATTTTTTTAAAAATTGGTTTATTTTGTGTTTTTGCAGTATATAATGGAGCTAGCCGATGCTTTGTACTACTGCCATTCAAAGAAAGTCATCCACAGAGACATTAAACCAGAGAATCTGTTATTGGGAGCAAACGGGGAGCTGAAGATTGCA
The DNA here is from genome assembly GCF_001660625.3 of Ictalurus punctatus. NCBI lineage: Eukaryota > Metazoa > Chordata > Actinopteri > Siluriformes > Ictaluridae > Ictalurus > Ictalurus punctatus. The sequence goes on along the minus strand of NC_030433.2, from coordinate 8,310,436 downwards.
GATTTCGGCTGGTCTGTCCACACGCCGTCCTCAAGGTGTGTTTTTATTTATTCGAGAGATCATGGCATGTGTACGTAGTGTAAAAACACTGGAGAGACTGATCATGTTGCACAGCAGATTGCATTTCCTTCACTTCAGGTCAAATCCTTGCTGGTTTAATGGTTTAATTACATGTTATAAAAGCGAGACTTTATAATTCTATGGCTTAATTCTTATGTTGGTGTGTGTTATTTAATCCACAGGAGGTCCACACTATGCGGCACGCTGGACTACCTTCCTCCAGAGATGATCGAGGGCAAAACCCATGATGAAAAAGTGGACCTCTGGAGTCTGGGAGTTCTCTGTTATGAGTTCCTAGTCGGGAATCCTCCTTTCGAGACGAAGAGCCACGAAGAAACGTACCGGAAAATCTCCAGGGTAAGCGCAAGGACCGATTCGCCGGGCGAAATTGGTTGGCACGAAATCGCGACCCGAATGCTGGATGATCTTCCTCTAAGTGTTGATGATGCCTGCTTGTGTACAAATGATTTAAGAATTGTTAACTCTAGTAACCTTGGATACTATAATGATACATGCCCTAGGAAATTAAGCAGATGTGTAAAATAACACCGATTCCTCCTCTGATCATCAGCAGACTGCATTCGAGACCGTCTGATTGGGTTTTTTTTTTAAAACTGTTTAAAATTTTATCTAAGGAGATGATTGTTTATGTAACGTTTTATGGATGGCGTATCCAATGTCGCTGCTTTTGTAAAAAAAAAATGTATTTATTTGTTTTATTAACTTCGAGAGAGAATAAAGAGAGGGCTGGTGAGGAAGCGACTGTTCATAGCTGCTGTAACATAAGTGAGAACAGGAACTAGTGTGTTTTGCAGACGTTTCATAAAATGTAAATGCAGCTATAAAAGGTTGAGTATGACTTTAATTTTTTAAGAAAAAAAAAAATCATTGGTGAATTTCTGTTGTTTAAAAGGAATAAAACCACTTTGGTGTGGTCACAGGAACTCCACTCTGTTCTTTTTATCCCTTATTTTACATTTCAGCTGGTTGTTTATATATCCCAATATTCCTGCAGTTTAATATCGGCGTCTTATTTGTGAACATTTTCTTTTCCCTCTTTCACACTTCTCACTGTTTACTCGTGTATTTATTTATTTATTTATTTATTTTAAAAATTGTCCCTTTTTTGCAGGTCGAGTTCACTTATCCGTCCCATGTGAGCGAAGGTGCTAGAGATCTGATCAACAGGCTTTTGAAACACAACCCAATGCATCGACTTCCTATCCAGGGTGTCCTGACCCATCACTGGGTGGTGGAAAACTCCACCAAGAAGCCGAGTAGTTTCACTTGAGCCACTAAAGAGTCTCCATGAGCACCTTGTGCAGCTCAAACACAAACTATGGATTAGAGACGCTGAGAAACAGCAGGAATTCCTGAGCCTTGCTGCCTCTCGTGTGCATGTCACATTTTCCTCTCTTGGCTTCATTGTCTCTCTCCTTCCTTCCTTCCTTCCTTCCTTCCTTCCTGTAAATATCTAATTGTTTAGAATTATGAAAATGTACCTGTTTTACTTGAAACAATAAATCCTATTTTTAAAGTGTTTCCTTCAATAAAGTGAGGTTCATGGAGCTTTTAAAAGTACAGTGATTTAACTTCAGCTTTGCTCTTCTTTTTTTTTTTCTTTTCTTTTTCTTTTTTTTGTGTGTGCCCAGTTTTTCCAGGCAAGATAGGAAGTCAAATTAATTCTGTGTAATTGTGATGAACATGTAGCCAGTTTTCAGCCTTTTCAGAAATATTCAGTGTTCATTCGTTTCTCCAGAAAAGTGCAATATGTGAATGTGATCTGCTTCTGCTTGGGTTAAAGTGCTTTTGCTGGAGGATTTGTGGGTTTGTGTTTAAACGTTTGTATTTGAAAACATTTCACATCACTATTTAAAAAGCTACACTGAAACAACTTTTTATATGCTTGTTTATTGCAAAAATAAATATCGTTGAATATTCTCCTCAAAGCATGAGTCCATGGTAATCAGTGGTGTGTCTGATATTTGGTAAGAATGTGTGACTTCAGTGAATAGTTAAGAGGGAAAATAATAGCGGTGAGCTGTTAGGGAGTTGATAGATCTGACTTGGTCTGGAAAGATTCATCCTCTTTATTGGTGGTGTTCACAAGCGAGTCGACTCTTTGAAATTAACCACTTAGGTGACCCCTGGGAAACCGACTCGCAAAATGGTAGAGCTGATTATTATTTATTTATCTTAAAGATTTGGACAATGTAGTGTAGATCCCATGATAGTTTAGCTGAGTAATGCTCAGTACTCTGTTTTCATGATTTGGTATCGCTTCATGCAGTGAAGCATCTGAATTGAAGTCATTTGACACAGTATAACCTCCTCCATAAAGTCTGTATGGAGCTTTCTGGAGGCGCTTCTTGAATATTGTCTCCGATCGCTTGTGGTCTGACCCAACTTGAACTCAGCATCCACACAGGTATTGGTGAATTCCACTGTATGATTTTGGAGAAACAACATTTTCAACATAATCTCCATTGACTACAGCTCTATACTGCCCCCTAGTATAAACTGAATAATCTTTCGCTCACTGTATAATCATCTGTCCTTTTGTTACCGCATAAATATATGCAATCTTAAAATGTATTCGCCTTAAATAAATACGTCACAGCAAAACATAATATAGCTTAGTCGAAGTAAGCCATATGAACAACGTTCATATAAATATATTTATTTTCATATTCTTGTTACTTATGCTCTCGCGCAGCAGAGTGGCGCAGCGGAAGCGTGCTGGGCCCATAACCCAGAGGTCGATGGATCGAAACCATCCTCTGCTAAGAATGTTCTATTTTTATTCTGATGAGTCTGATGGCTTTGTGGAAGAAACTGGCCATGAGGGTCCATATGCTTTCCAGACGGGAAGAGGGCGTGAGGCTTGTGGGTTTCATCCATAATACTGGTGGATTTGCAGATGCACTGTGGTGTAAACGTCTGCGATGGAGGATAGAGAGACCCTGATGATCTTCTCAGCTATCCTCACTATCTTTTACAGGGCGTTACGATGCAGTTTCTAAACCAGGCAGTGATGCACCTGCTCAGGATGCTCTCCATAGTCCCTCTGCAGAATGTGGTGAAGAAAATACAGGAGCATCTAAAAAAATAGAATATCGTGGAAAAGTGCATTTTCCCACTGTAATTTAATTCAAAAAGTGGAACTTTCATATAGTCTAGATTCATTACACATAAAGTGAAATATTTCAAGCCTTTTTTGTTTTAATCTTGATGATTACAGCTTACATGTCATGGAAATAAAAAATCCAGTATCCCAACATATTAGAATTATGAATTTATAATACAGAAATACCAACATTCTGAAAAGTATATTAATTTATCTAGACATTTCTATATTATAAATTCTTTGACAGGATCAATACTGTACATTCTGTGAGAGATTCTCTATAACAACTCTCATCACAGCAGAGTGGCGCAGCGGAAGCGTGCTGGGCCCATAACCCAGAGGTCGATGGATCGAAACCATCCTCTGCTAAATAAGTTATATTCTTATTCACTTATTTTTTTCTTCAAATGTAATAATTACACGATTGCATTATCAATGATGGAAAATTAATTATAAAAGCAATTATTATCATAAACTCAGCAAAAGACAAAGAAACGTCCTATGAAATTCAACTGCTTTATTTCCAGCAAATTTCCTAACGTGTACATATTTGTATTAACATAAAAACGATTCAACAACTGACATAAACTGAAAGTGTCTTAAAGACTGTTCCACAGGTGCATGTGCAATAATTGTTTAGGGTTCATTGAACACGCTTGAAAAACATCGTTTCCAATAAAGGCCTGTAAAGCTTATCTAGATTTTACAAAATTATCGCCTGAAAAAGGGACGTATCTTTTTTTTTGCTGTTTATTATGTTTACAATGTCCGTAATAGCAAAATCGGCGACGCTTTATCATGTAGAAGCGTTTTAAGTAGAAATAGAAATACAATTTATAAGCAGCCAATCAGTGCAGAGTTTTGACCCTGACGCCAAAACCGCTTCTGCGTGATGACGTCATCTCAAGGCGACGCCGGTACCACATTGCTGATGAGCAGCGGTTAGGTTGTTAACGATTGTAAACTTTACAAAGTGACACTTACTGAAGTGTTTTCGGTTTTATTTAAAATTAATAAACATTGACATGCACTTTTACTTTAACATTTAATGTTTATTATTTATCGCCTGCCGTTTTTTTATGACAAGAAGCCAAAATTCTGGTTCTGATTCTGAAATTAAGCGAGTCGGTCTGCACAGATATTTCACCATTAGAGATCTATTACCTCGATCTCCGGAATGAAGTGTCATTACGAGGTGCTGGGTGTGAAAAGGGACGCTGGAGACGATGAGCTGAAGAAGGTCTACCGAAAATTAGCTCTCAAATGGCACCCAGGTGGGTCAAAGTGCTCCTGTGTGTCCCATTCCTATTAATGCGCCAATTCTTATACATGATCAATCTCATAGTAGAAACTCCTCAATCACAGGACTTGTAACGTAGTCACTGAACATAAACAGATTAAAAAAAACAAACGTGTATGATTGTTGATATTGTGAATTTTCTCTGAGAGGAGATCTTAAAGTTTAGTTCAAATCTGTGGAAGGAGTCTGCAGTGTCAGTGCTTTGTAACAGTCAGATGTAAAGCTGTAACTTCTTCAGGACAGAGGAGATTATACTTTGCGGTTTCTCATTAATATGGCAAGCTGTTTTTTTGTCTTCTTACCTTTGAGAGAGAGACAGACAGACAGACAGCTGAGGAAACGATTGTTTATAGCTGATATAACTTTAATTAGAACAGGGAGTAACTTGTATTGTATTGTATTGTGGACGTTCCACACCATTAAATGTAACTCATAAATGGATAAAAATGATGACATATTGTTTCATAGTTAATAGGAAAGTATCAACACCCTGTGTCACTCAGTATTTTACTATAACAGCAACACACACACACACACACACACACACACACACATACAAACACATACAAACACAGTGTTTATTACGTCCTTATGACACATTGAGAAAGGGAGATGAAAACTTTTGAGCTGAGATCATTTTTTAAATTTTTCACTATTAATATCATACCATGCACCATTTGACAATTTCTGCTGCTTAGTAAAACGAAGGAACATTTGTGAAGCCCACCACACACAGGCTAACATTTCCCTTTTCATTTTGTTCAATGGGTGTACAATCTTTTGGCTTTCTTTTGGTGTAACAGGTCATGGTGTGCTTTTTTAAGCGCAATAATATGATTTCAGATAAGAACCTGGAGAACCCAGAGGAGGCAGCGGAGCAGTTTAAACTGATCCAGGCAGCGTATGATGTTCTCAGTGACCCACAGGAAAGAGCCTGGTGAGCGCCGTTTTAATGTCACGCTTCAGAACACACATTAAGATACGTGTAATAACGTGCTTCACAATGAGATGTAAAATTGATGCTAGAATTGGTGCTGCAACTTTTCAGCAAAGCATAAATAAATAAAATGGAAATTTGATTCAAGAATGCAATTCAAACTTTATTTCAACCTTACACTTTTGTAGCGTGTGTATAATTTCACATATATGTATTTTTTTTTAAATGTTACAAACCGAAAATCCAGTAGTGCACCTGTAACATGTAGCAAACCTTAAATATTTTAATATAGCATTAACTGAAAGTCCCTTATTGCTCCTTTAAGGTAATACAAACCCAAAATCCCACAGTGCACCTTTAATATAAAATAAACCTCTATTCTAAATTCTATAGGACACCTTTGATGAAACAGAACCACCAAAGCAGACCTGAAAACACAAAAAAAGAGAAGCTGAACATGAAAGCAGAGTGTAGAAGATTATTATAAATTCAGGTATTCATTTCTTTCCTAACAGTCTCTTTCTCTTTACAGGTATGATAACCACCGGGAGGCGCTCTTGAAGGGCGGAGTCAGTGGAGAGTACCAGGATGACAGCCTCGATCTCGTGCAGTACTTCACTGTAACCTGTTACTCAGGTTATGGAGATGACGAGCAGGTGAGTGAGCCAAACAGAAGGAGGAAGTGATGAGGACCCCATGCAGAGACGTTACTGCTACAGTACTGCGGTACAACTGTCAGCCACTAGGGGTCAGCAAAAGCACGTAATTACCCTGCAGCTGGTCTTCAGTCAGTGCTGCTCTGATGGTTTTTAATTTTTTTTAGAGTGTAGTAACAGAACAGAAAGTTGTTAGAATGAATTGAAAAATTGTTTTTAGAAATACCTTGATATAAAACGACACATTCATGTCTTTTTACTCAACTTTTGCCTTTTTTTCTCTCCACTTCATAATTTGTGTCCAAGTCAAATTTCTCATTATTGAATCTCACTTGGAACCTGAAACCTGCAGGGCTTCTACACGGTGTACAGGAACCTGTTTGAGTCCATCGCAAAGGAGGAACTTGAGCACGGTAAAGACGAGGATGATGACTGTGATGATTTTCCCACATTCGGAGACTCTCAGAGTGACTATGCTACGGTAACCAACTGCACTAAGTGACACTGTGCCATTGTTTAGCGTTCATGTTGGTGTTTAAAACCTTTTTTTTTTTTTCTTTTTTTTACCCCTATACACCTCGTGTTTGCTCTACGGCTGTTCGTACATTTGAGTTAAGTGTGTATATATGTTGTCAAGAAAGCTTGTTTTACTTTGATTTTAATCTTAAAACTCCACGCACCCCACGTCTTCGTTTTAGTGTTGCTCGTTTAAATTATGTTGCTTGAGGAGTTGCCATGGAGACCGCAGCACTGGTATCGTGCTGGTTAATAAATTTTGATTGGTGAACTTTTACGTAGTCAGCGTTCAAACAGGCGCTGATGGATGGGATTTAAGTACATTGCATGTAAATACAATGTACCTTTAATGTGATACATTAACAAAATCCCATACTGTACCTTTAATCTAATACCTATTTAAAAAACAAAAAAAAACCCCACCCATAAGTGCACTTTTATAAGTGCACCTGTAATGTGGTGCAGGTGGTGCACTTGTTCTACGGCTGCTGGCAGAGTTTCTGCACACGGAAAAACTTTGCGTGGAAGGAGGAATACGACATTCGGCAGGCCTCAAACCGCTGGGAGAAGAGAGCCATGGAGAAAGAGAACAAAAAGACGCGTGACAAAGCCAGGAAGGAACGCAGCGAGCTTGTGCGCCAACTAGTGGCCTTTGTGCGGAAACGCGACAAACGAGTGCAGGCTCACAAGAAACTGGTGGAGGAGCAGAATGCAGAAAAAGCCAAGAAAGTGGAGGAGCTGAGGAAGAAGCAGAAACTAGAGCAGGCTAAGTGAGCATCTCTGTCGTTACACTACAACAGAGCAGTCTAGTCCTCTTTAAGCGCACTTAAATGCCTCAATCTCCATCTCTCCATCTCTCAGGCTGGCAGAGGAATATAAGGAGCAGAAATGGTCTGCCATGGCGGGACTGGAGCAGGAGCTGCAGCAGATGGAGCTTCAGTACGGACGAGAGTTCGGAGACACGGAGGAAGAGCTTGAGGAGGACAGAGCGGAGACGGGTACACGCTAGAGCTAGACAAATACTGTTCCAATTTTATAATCTAATACATCTATAAAACAAACTCAGAATCTTTACTTTATTCATTGGAGGCAAAGAATCCTTTAGCGCACCTTTAAGATTTATATCATGTTAAATCCTGTGAAACATTTTTAATGTTGTGAAACCAAACTTTCAGAGTTTACATTGTAATGAGCTTAATAATACAATGTAGTAAACTAAATATAAACAGTAATCACTAGAGTGCACCTTTAATGTGATGTAAACAGCCTTTATGTTTTAAACTCCAAATTCCATACTGAAACTTTAATATGACATAAACCTAATTCACTCACTTTAATGATACAACCCATAAAATCCCATAGTGCACCTTTAATAGAATGGTCCCTATTACAAGTCCCATAATGCACCTTTAATGGAATATAAATCCAAATGTTCATAATTTACAAAGTTTATTGACATGTTTGGGTGTGTGTGTGCGATGAATAAACAGCTTTCAGTGGTTTTTCTTTTCCTTTATGTGTCTGTACCAGATGCTGTGGATGGCTCTGATGAGTTGGACGACCTTTATGATGACCTTTACTGCCCTGCCTGTGATAAATCCTTCAAAACTGACAAAGCGTTAGTAACTGTCCTCACACACACACACACACACACACACACACACACACACACACACACACTGAGAGACAAAAACACAACAGTAAATCTAGTTATAGTTCTTAGGTTTCTCGTTCATGTGGAACTTGTCATTTTTTTCTCCTGACTCAGGATGAAGAACCACGAGAAGTCCAAAAAGCACAGAGAGATGGTGGCTCTACTCCGGCAGCAGCTTCAAGAGGAGGAAGAGTCACTGAGTCTGAATTCGGCAGAGAGAGACGGCGAGGAAGAGGAGGATGAAGATGAGGAGAGGGAGGATTCACCCAGACAAAAGTGAGTCACAAATCATAGACTTAATCTTAGAATTAACCCCTGTGTCCTGTTTCGTACTGTGGTGTGTCTAATTGTCTGGGGCATCAATATTGAAAATTCAATATAAACTTATAAACCTAAAGTCACATAGTGCACCTTTAATATGATATAAACCTAAAGTCACATCGTGCACCTTAAATATGAAATAAATCCAAATCCCTATAGTTTCCAAAACGAATTAATCAACAGTACTTTTATTTTGTGACATTACCCGATCTGGGTGTTTATGTCTCAGTTTAATTTAACACAAAAAAAAAATCTGGTTGCAGGTTGTCGAAGAAACAGAGGAAGAAGCAGCGACAGCAGAAAAACATGACTGTAAGTATGTTCCTACATCTCAGGATCTTAGTGAGAATCTTTTACCACAGATTTCACATGAAAAATCAGATTTGTGGCTGAAACTAACTGTTGTATAAAACCACTCAAACCTCACATTTTAATATTGATGGCTGTTGATTAAAGTAGAAATGAGAAACACGTTTAAACATCCACAAACATAGATTTTTTTTTTTCCTCACAGAACTTTCCAGAAGAGCCAGCAGCTGAGATTCAAGCTCCAGACTCCACAGATGACATCATCACTCCTCCTAACCAATCAGGAGATAAAGAGGAGGACCCGGCCGGCTCCGAGGAGGCTGCAGAGGAAGTGAAGAAAGACGGATCTGAACCCAATAAAAGGTGTGACACTGATCCCCCAGACAATCCAAAACACACACCACTTCCTGCAAATGAGTCGATTCAGAGTCGAATCACTTTCTAACTGGAGTTAACCTGGAAAGCGGACCGAGACCGCATCGCTCAGGCGCTCTCGGACCCGAGTGTGTTCTCCATCTGACTAAAGAACTGCACCGAGGAAGAGAACACATCATGGTTCTGGTTCTGTTTATGTGGAATAAACACTGCAGATGCGAAAGAACCCTGATTTTAACCTCTAAGTTGTTTTTGTTGGGGTTTTTTTTTAGCTCTGGAAAGACGAAAGGAAAAAAGGCTGGAAAAGACTCCAAAAAGAGCAACAAATCCCATGGATCTGGCGACGTCAACCAAGAGGTGTGTGTGTGCGTGTGTGCGTGCGTGCGTGCGTGCGTGCGTGCGTGCGTGCGTGCGTGCGTGCGTGCGTGCGTGCGTGTGCGTGCGTGCGTGCGTGCATGCGTGCATGTGTGCGTGCGGTACTATTTTACACTAAAATCCAACATTTCTCAACTTTCTCTCTCTCTTCCCCTTCCTCCCTCTCTTTCCTTTTCTCATCTCTCTCTCCTCCTCTCCCCTTCTTTCCTCCCTTTATTCCTTTTCTATTCTCTCTCTCTGTCTCGCTCTCTCTCTCACGCTCTCTCTCCCCCCTCCCTCTCTCTCTCAGCAGAAGGAGGTGAACCTGCGCTGTGTGATCTGCCATTTTGAATTCACCACCAGGAACAAATTGTTCGATCACCTGAAGACGACGGGTCACGCCACTGCGTTGCAGTCCAACAGCGCCATGAACACCAAGAGCAAGAAGGAGAAGAGGAAGAACAGATGACCAGAGCATCATCATCATCATCATTGTCATTATTATTATTATTATTATTATTATTATTATTATTAAGACTGAAGCAACTTCTCAGTGGAAAGGGTTTTATAGAAAATACATCAGTCACTGGACATGTGTGTGTGCACGGGCATGTATGCGGGTGTGTGTGTGTGTGTGTGTGTGTGTGTGTGTGTATACTGTACCTTCTCCTCCAGCATGCTCATCCTACAAGCTTTTTTTTTCAGGAATTGATAAATATATGCAGATAAAGAACAGCACATGGGACTGTAAGTGGAGCGCACACTTCACAGCGCACACGTTTTCTCTCCGTGAGAGAAAGTAGAAGGTAAATAGTAAGAAGATTTTTCTTGCTGCTACTGTTCATAAATATGTGATTATAAAATGTGAATACGAGCTATTCCATTAATGCACCCCGGAAACAATAACGTTGCTACGGTAACAAAATTAAAATCTGTTTGCTAAACTAAAATCTATATGCATTTATCCTGTGGTAATGTATTTGGGATTTTTTTCTAAATCTGATCTTTTTCACACTCATTAAAAGTGTCCTTAAGTCAAAATTTCAGCGCGTCTGTGTTTTTAATCTTCACCGAGAGGCTTCAAAAGCATCCTAACTTCTTAGATAAACATTAACGTGGATGGATTACGGGTGAAAACATACAAAAACATCGATCACGTCTTTCTGAGGTATTTGTATGATGGACGATATGCATCGCGATCTTTCATTTTGCTCACAAACTGCCAGTGATACGGTAGTGCTGTATATTTTTTTAAAAACTGTTCAATGATGTCTACAAAAATAGATTTTTCTGTTTATTACAGTAAGAAATATTTGTATTTATTCAAAAGTAATATGTAACTTTGATTATTTTTTACAATTATAGAGATACAAAATTTTAGCACTACATCAGCTGCTTCCAGTCAGTTTGTAATGATAATGAGTGTTTATTGATCACATATACAGTAGAGCTCAGTGAAATTCTTTTCTTGGCATACCCCAGCCTGTCAGGAAGCTGACAGTCAGCCATGATACAGCGCCCCTGGAGCAGAGAGGGTTAAGGGCCTTACTGAAGGGTCCAACAGCGGCAGCTTGGCAGTGCTGGGGCTTTAACCCCCGACCTTCCGATCAGTAACCCAGAGCCTTAACCGCTAAGCCACCACCATATCACACAAATTCATGTTGAGTGTTAGAACGGTGCAACATATAAATCCATCATTATTATTATTTTAAAACAATTATTACAAAAACAAGGACAATCAGTACTATGAGTAAACATTTCATACATAATATTTATTTTAAATAGGTTTTAAACGGTTTATAATGTATTATAAACTAGATTGTGTTATAACGCCATTACAATTAATCTATTATACAATTTACACAAAATAACTCATTAAAGATGTATAAACTATTACAGCATGAATACACACACACACACACACACACACACACGTGGTGCTAGGTGAGTGTATTACATTTGGCCGTAAAATCAACACCTGTATAAGGGTTCAATGTTTTGAGGGTGCATAAATAATACACACACACACACACACACACACACACACACACACAGAGTATGGCAGGTCTTACACTGCAGGTGTCCGCAGTACATGGCAGGTGTGTGTGTGTGTGTGAGAGAGAGAGAGATAAGGCAGAAGTGAAACAGGAACACATTTATTAGGAGCAGTTATCACTGTGTGTGTGTGCTGGCTAATAAACATCTGTTTTATTTTAAACCGAACCTCAAATTGAAGCTGAGGTTAAAAGGTGAAGCACACACTCCGACCCTCAGATCCAGACTCGCTTAAAACCATCACTTGCATTTGATTATAACACGGATTTACAGAATTACGATTATTATGCTACACTCATATACATGTTACATATGTTCTAAGCTCTGAAATGCATCCAAATAGGAATGAGATATCGACTACGCATAACATTCATCCAAATATTCATTTTACATTTAATATTCGGTTTCATTTAAAGACAATAAAACAAAGCAGAGGAGGACATTTTACTAGAATTTTTCTGTATTAAATGTGATTTAAAAACAAACACACCTAAATGTAAACATCAATACATTAACTCAAATGACTTTTATGTAATATATTAATGTTATTCATAATACAATTATTTTATACAATAAGACGTTTTATATTGTAAAACATTAATTAGTCAGTAATTAATCATTAATATTTTATTAATAAACTAGGTATTACTTGCTTATCAATAATTTAATTTGTACATCTAATAGAACCATAGATTAAAGTAATTAAAGGTTTATATTGAGGCAGAAACAACAGCTTCAGCATGGCGCAAAGAAGCAGAGCTACTGTTACCACCACAAAGTTGATTAGTTTCCTTTAGCAGCACAACAGTTTCTTATTCCTCTTACACCACAACAATTTTCCAACAATAATTCTGACTTATGAAAGAGTGACATGTTTGTGGAAAGCCACTGAATCGAGTTCCTGCTCTCACTTACGTTATAGCAGCTATAAACAATCGTTCCCTCACCAGCTTCTCTTTTTATCATGTGACTGACAAACCACAGCTCCTCTGTAAACTCCTCTGTCCTGACGATGTCAGAAAACTTGCACGCATGTTACAGCTTTATGAAGCTCTGACCTTCCATAAATGTTAAATAAACCTCTCCTTACAGAAAACTTCAGCATATCGACGATTACAGACGTTTTTTAAACGAGTTCATAGAAGCGTGTACGCCGTAAACGTCCCTGTGAACGCGCTGTTGCTATAGAAACGGTAACACATTTAAAAGAGCGCGTTAATATACGCCTGTGATTTGCAGCTGTCTGACTGTCTGTTACAGAAAATTCATCAGCACCTTCTCAGCCAATCAGAATAGTTCCTGCTCTTACACACCAGACTCAAGAGTGATCCCGGAGATTTGATATTTCATCACAGGGATGATGTTAAAAGCAAGTCTGGTGGGTCGTCTTGTGGATGTTTCCCAATCCTGATTGAGAGAGAAAGTGGGGCAAATATAGCTGAGGGGTGTTAAGTGCCCTGGCTCGGCACATGCCCACACTATCAGGTAACTCATTTCGTACTTACGGGGGCAAAAAGGGATAAAAATAAGCCCCAAACCCCAGACATCCTCTGGCTTTAGTTGAACATACTACGAGTCTGTGTTCAGCTTAATCACCGATTCGGATGTGAAAAAGGTATGTAATAATTGTGTGACACATACAAACGCTGTAGTGTGTGTGTGTGTGTGTGTGTGTGTGTGTGTGGGTGTGTGTGTGTGTGTGTGTGGGTGTGTGTGTGTGTGTGTGTGTGTGTGGGTGTGTGTGTGTCTATTTGGACTTGTCAGATTTTATGGCTTAGACGTGCGATGGGGTTGTAAAAAATTCACAGTGAATTGTTAGCAAAGAATTATTTACAAACCATTAATTGTACTGTATAGAGAGACTGGAATTAGAAAATGAAACGTAAATAATACCCGTATAATTTATACACCAGGTGTGTTAAGCTCATGAACTGTTCACAATTGCCTTCGAAGATGTGTGTTTTAAAAAAAATAAAATAAAAGGTTATATTAAAAGATTAATATAATTAAATTAAGCATTCACACAGGGATATTTCTATTAGTGTTAGAAATGTGGATTTTCACTATTTTACTATTTGAATTATTTTTCAATATTTCACTATTTTAATATGCAATTAGAGGAAGATTATGAGAAGCTGCACTACCAATTCCATGGTGCGAGCACAAATGAGCATTTCTAAGCAATTTCTCTTAGCTAATTTCTATTAGCATTCCTAATAAACAGAATTAGCAAGTAGTATCATTTACGGCACTATTAAGGACAACTATACCCCTATATTGATGAAATAAGTAACATTTCTGTGGGATTAGATTTGTCCCAAATGTAAAGTTGAAAGTAACTTTTCAAGAAACAAACAAACAAAAACGATGAGAAAGAATAAAATCACTCTGAAACTTCAAATAAACAGCATTCTTTGTTTTCTACAGTTTTCTAAGCTTTGCTAATCACGGTTTATGAATGCACTGTGTGAGTTTTCGTTTACACTGTCAAAGTTCAAAGTTCGCCATTCTGGCACAAATCTCACGTGTGGGCGGGGCTTAATGGTGGTTTACTCTCATTTTCTAGTGAGATATGGATGAACAGCTCCTTCACCAGAAAGTAGAGATGAGACTTCAGTGTCACGACTTTTGGAGAGCGTTCTGGATGCGGTTCTCTGCATAGTTATAGCGTTTGAACTCTATAGTGGAAATGACTTAGTCAGTATATTCGTTCCTAATTAATATTTGAGGTTTGGGTAGTCTTGTGAGACTATTTTTTTCGAGATAAGCTCTCACTAGCGGCACGGAGCGCCATCGTCATCATTGATGTCATCCTCTTCCTCCTCCTCCTCAGCTGGACACTCGAGCTGTCGATCCAAATCTCGCTAGACAATGAGAATAAATCGCTGTTAAGCCCCTCCCACACATGAGATTTGTGCCAGAATGGCGACCGTAAACTTGCGGAGCGTAAACGAAAACTTTGGTAGCGCGTTCATAAACCCTGATGAGCGAAAACGAAGAAAGCTGTTTATTCGAAGACCATTTTTACAATGAGTTCACTGTTTTCAGTTTAAGAGAGTTTTTTTCTTTCTTTTCTTTCTTTCATTTTTGTTCGTTCCTCAAAAAGTTACGTTCAATACGTTTGGCAGAAATCTAATCCCGTACAATTCTATCATACAGGCTCTGAAATACATGACTTTATAGTGGACACGGCTCAACATTCGTACCGAAAAAGTAGTTTTGTTTACAGCTGATACACTAGATTTAAAGTTACGTAAGGCTACTATAAAACAATGCTACTTGTTGCGACCTATTTTTTGTAGTATTCCCTAAACTCGAGCATTTAGTGACCATTTTTGTCCAGACTAAGCCATGATAGGGGTTATGTTCTACTGGTGTAACCGGATCCATGACTGTAACAATTGTGCTCTGTCTTCGTCTTATCTTATCTGGAGTTTTTGTTTTTATTTTCTTTGTCCTCCATTAACCCATGTCACTCCTCCCTCTGGTTTTCTCTTCAGATAGATAAAAATAGAATCATTTCAGGATAAAAAAAAACAAAACAAAACCTTACAATTGGATTGCTATAAAATCATAATGAAATGTCCTAGAGCAGTCTATCAGTGCTGTCTTTTTTATTTATTTTAGTTTAATACATATCTAATTTGATGGGGTTTTTTTCTTCTTAGGAGACAAATACACAAAGAGGATTAGCAAGGAAATGACAACGGCTGACTCGCTTGCTAAAAATAAAAATAAAAACATTTCTGATACTTCAACAGCGACGTTCATTCAAGGTGCAGAAACTTTTTCAGAAATTGTTCAAGAGGAGACCAAAATTAGAAACGTTTAAGATCAGGCTTGCATCCAGACTCCTGTTCAGAATCTTTTTCCACAGAGGAACATATTTAGCAGAAAAGAAGAACATTTGGGATTGCTGGTGGTGCCATTTTGAGCCAGAAGATTGTGAGAAAGGAAGACTGCCTATAACTGACTTAGTAATAAGAGCATGTCAAAAGGAATAGATGGTAACGAAGGCATTGTGGAACTGCCTGGGAAGGTGACATCTCAGGATGTTGAAGTTGGTGGAAATAAATCTAACTCCCTCCCAAAAGGTTATAAGAATGCCAATGTGAATCCAAATGACCATATGACATCAAGGAAACAAGAGAATGAAAATAGGCAGTGCCGAAAGGGTGGAAATATAGAACCTACAAATACACAATCCCAGGATGAGTCACCATCGCTGGACCCCAACAGTAAGTCCACCACAATAGATGACATACCAAACATTGAATTTCATCCTCCCTGGATTAGCAGGACTGTTTATAACACTGACACACACAGACATTACTTCATGGATGAAGCTGTCCAACACACTGACCCTCAAATAAAGGGTATAGCTGGAGAGACTATCACAGTTTCACAGCAGCACATCTGTCATATCAGTTCTGAAATTCATGACTGTGTAGTGAAGACAGCTGTCAATTCTGACTGCGAAATGGGCGCTATTTTAGAAAACGCTATCCAAAGCACTGATTCACAAATTGGTGGTGTTTCAGAGGACACTATCCAAAACAATGTCTCAAAATTTGGTGGTGTTTTAGAAGGCACCGTCAAAAGCACTGATTTAGAAATCGGCGGTGTTTTAGTGGACACTATCCAAAGTACTGACTCAGAAATTGGTGGTGTTTTAGGTGATGATTCAGGCCTACTACAGCAACCCTTCTCACTCTATTCAGTAGAATTTAATAACAATAACACCCTGGAGGCCAGTGACAACAATGCAATGTCAGACATGTTGACTGACTCAGCTGCTAATTTGGTGGAGAATGACGTGTCCCAGATGTCCAAGTCTCTTACTGTAAATGCAAAAACAGACATGGGATCAGCATCTTGTAATTTGCAAGACCTTGCTCCAGACATGACAGTGGACCTCACGACTGAAAATATGTCTGACACACGCCTGCTAATCTCCGGCTTCCCTCACAGACCAATCATAATCCCATCTAAGACTGAGGAAGGTGAGACACGACAGATCACTTTCACACACTTTCTCCTGTCCAGAATTTTAATATTACAGAAATAAATACGTGGTCCATGATCTAATATATGAAAGATACATTGGATTCAGTACAGTACAAATTTGTACAATATTGGACTCACTTTCTAAGTAATTCTAAATGCTACAAACTAAAACATGGAGGTGTGTTCACCATTTTTACAAGAAAACTTGACATGAACAGCCCACTCTCGTTGCATTCTTGACAAAAAATTTCTAAGAGATTTTAATTTCCGAGTTCTGTTGCAGTACTGAAACAAGAATTTCAGTCATATGAAATGTTTTGTTAGTTATTTACCAACACATTTGAGGAAAATGTTGATATTCCAGCGTGTTTCATCTCATCTCATGTCTGCTCTCACACCACCTTTACATTGTACTTTACATTATATGAATAAAAGATGTAGCTATGCTAGCTTGCTAGCATATTTCACAGTTGCCTAGTGTGTATTTTAGGTTGATTTTTATTGGATGTTTTTTTTACATATTCAATACAAGTAACATTTAGGGAAATACCATAGTAAAATTTTACAGCTTTAAAGAAGCACTTCATTTGAGCTGCAGTTTTCATTTTCTTCCAGGGATTGACATAGATCGCTCAGAGGTGACACAAATGATGTACAGAGGTGACACGTCTAATGAGTTGTGGGTTGACGCTTTGGATGAGTGGGGACATCTTCCAGCCTCCTGTCCCACTCCGGTGTCTTCAGATAACACAAGAACCTCAATGGGAGCTAAGATTGGTTCCTTGGAATTACCTACTATTGAGAGGTGGTCCTCTTCGGACAGCTGGGCAAGTGCTTTATCAGACTGGATCCAGTCTGTTAGTGTCCTTCCAGAAGATTATCCCACTATGAGAACTCCTGAGTCTCGGCATCAGTTGTCCATGGCCATCCAGGACATGACCAAGGAGAAGGTCATGGGCCTGGAAAGCTCCTTAGAAGTAAGAGATGGGGATTCTGAGGGTAAAATGCTGATAAAAAACTCCAATAGTCTTCCAATAGACCTGTCTTTCCTACACAAGGAGGAGAGAGAAAACGCACTAAGTCTTAACACTAATTTAGATATGACCAGGACTCAGGATTTACAGGAAGACATGGAAGGAAGGACCCAGTCAGCTTTACAGGAAAAGGCAGAAGAGTCTCAGAATGATTGCACAAACGGAAGACTGGAAAACAACTGTGCCTGTGTATCCAAGGTAAACTAATTTCACTATTATACAGTTCTCAATTTGAATCACCAAGTAAAAATCTGTTATTTCTGTTTACTCTTAAAGTATAAGTTTGTCATTTTTAGCACACTCTGTTGTCTGTGAGGAGAATCACAATTCTCAAAACGCCTTTGTTTTAAATTATGTGTGTGGACTGAATTGCAATTTTTAAAGAAAATGTCCAGAGCTGAGCATGCAACGGTGGAGTTCATTTCTGGGCCAGAAAAATGAAACCCACAAAGAAGATAGTATACAGTATACCGTATATAGTATAGTATTTTGTAGCAGTCACCAACCCTGTTCCTGAAGACTTTAGCTCCAACCTTAATGGTGCCCATCTGACCACCTAATCAATGCCTTAAAAAGTTATTTATCAACTAAAAGGGCTGGTGACCACTGGTATATAGTACAGTACATACTAACAGCTCATTGTAGACAGACGTTGCACATAAAATAAATAGAAAATATGCGCTTGTTAATATGGTGCCGTTTTCTGCAAGGAGACAATTATTTAAAATCTAAGGAAGGAGTCTCCAGTTTCAGTGCTTTGTTTAAGACATTAAGATGTAAATCTGTACCTTTAAGTTTTCCACCATCTTCAGACAGAGACATTAATGCTTTGTGGTTTCTTGGTAACATGTCAAAATGTGTTTTTTTGTTGTTTTTGTTTTATTCACTTAGAGTGAGAGAAAAAAACAGTGGGGCTAGTGAGGGGCTGGTGAGGGGCTGGTGAGGGCATGACTGTTTATATCTGCTGTAAAATATGCACTAAAAACGTTCCACAACATTTAATGTAACTAAAAAAGGACGATGTCACGCTTTAATAAAATTTTTTTTTTTAAAAACAGTTTGGTAAATGTTGTGCTATACGAAGTATAAACACGCTGGGATGTGCTGTTATAGGAAAATAATCAACTTTGTGTTGATAATAGTAACGCCGTTTAATCAACACGCATTCATGCACTTTCACCCCCTGAGGTTAGTACACATAAATATACACACTATAGTGATAGCAACTGCTGAGAGTAAGACAGAAGGTTAAAAACAGATCAACACAAATAGCGTCTAATTACAGAGGGCACTAGATAAGTGCGTACACACACACACACACACACACACACACACACACACACACACACACACACACACACACACACACACACACACAGTAAAGCAGAAGAAGAGAATGGAGAAGAGATGGCTGAGAGGGTAGTCAGAGCCGCCAGAGGAAACTGAGTGTTAGAGCACAGCTGAAAACTGAAACATGACCCCAAGGAAAAGTCAGGAGTGAATCAGAGCTCTGCCATTGGCTCAGTTCAGAAAGTTGCGTAGCTCCTCAGGTCCCCATAATAGTAATGAACCCTGCCTTGTAAAACTGTCTGTAGTGTGAACCAAAATGCAGGAAGGACAGAAAGGAGAGGGACGAAGTACAAAGCAAATGGTTAAAAAGAGAATTAAAGGGAGCGTTTTAAACCGAGCTTGAAAGAGAGACAGGACCAGGTGCAAAGCTCTGTAGATAATTCTGTAGACTTCTGTCTATTTCTATCTCTCCAAGAGTCTTCATTTTCTTAATCATCTACGACCAACCTTTTAGGGCTTCCTTAGGGCTGACCTTTTACAGAACATTCTTTTCCTGTAGCAGGAGAGCAATGCACTGTGGGAAGTAATTGAAGACACAGCCTTCGAGGAGGACGGTGAAAGGAATCCCAGTGCCTTGAGCTTCTTGTGTTGCCCCATCACGCCAGATTCGGAGGTTCATCTCCTCAACAGCTATGAAGCAGATCACCTGCCACGCATGCGAGGAGTGAACAGGCGTGACGCGACACACGGGCCATGTGTGTTTCCTAACACAGGAGAGGTGGATTTTATTATGCCACTTACGCCGATCACTATTGGAACGTCATTCCTCCACTTGAAAGAGTATCCAGATGAATCAAGGACTTCCTTAAAGCCATCTCTTGCAGGGATCAGTGCTGAAATTAGACCAGATCTGACGGCAAGAACTGGCGGAAAATCCACAAACGAGTCATTGGACAAAAAGTTTTGTGACATCTCAAAGAGAACTGGTGATCAGGGTCCATCTTTGTCGTTTTGTGAAGACCCAAAGCTCAAAACAGAGGCCGGTGACGTCAGCTCGGAACTTCAGAGGCTGGTCTTACCCTCAGGGGAGCAGTTAATGATCTGTGAGGAAAAGCATGTAGCATACGTGACTTTAAACGTGGATGACATTGTGAGCTTTAAGTTCCACCCCGAGGTTCAGCCAGCTATAAAACAAGTAATCTGCGAAGCGAAGCAAAGCTGTGAAAGAGAGAGCGAGATGCCTCATAAAATGCAAAAAACGTCATCTGAGAACAAGACACACTCCAATAAACACAAGGACAAAACCAGCAACAACCAACAGCTTGGCTGTCAAACCAAGAAACAAGAGAACGTGAGACCAGAATCGCACGTCGAAGAGTCCGGAGGCTCGGAGGAAAGCACAGTGACCATGATCGAGACTATTGTAATAACGGAGAAGGTCACATCCAGATCTCACGGGAAGAAGAAAAAGAAGCATGGAGTACCAAAGGTTGAAAACGAGCCGCTACTCGAAGTGGAAAATGGAACAAAACAGCCGAAAAGCACGAAGCCTAAAAACGAGACAGCAGCAGCACAACCGAGCAAGGTGAGAGAGAAGCTCGCAAAATACGAGGGAAAGGACTCGAATGAAAACGATAAAGCAGCTGAAGGAAAAACCAAACCGAGTATGGAAACATCAAGCACGTGCCTGCCTGGTACACTGGACGATGACATCATCAAACGCAGACGCATATCTGGGGACAAACCTGGATCCGTATCGATTAGGGCGAGGCCACAGCTTCCTGCTATCTTCCAGCAGAAGAAAAAGGAAGAGGTGGTGAAACAGAAGATTCAGACACCTATAGAAGGTACCGGAAACATTTACAATTTTAGATGTTCATAGATTTTTAGTATGTATGCATTTTTACGAGAATGTTTCAGCAAAAAAGAAAAGTTTGGGTTTTTTTTTTTTTGCTTTGTACTGGAACCACAAGGCTAATGTAGCTACTAAATAGCCACAAACTGCATGTCTAAATAATCTGGCTCAGCAATTCCATAAAATATCACACACATCAAATGTGAACTTCATCACGCAAATCACCAAACACCAAACACCAAACCGCATCCTGTAGAAAAGAACCTGATGTAGCTCCAACAGTGTGTACTACAGAGTCAAAAAGCAGATGATCAGGCTCGGGAAGTAACGGAGTACATGTAATGTTATGGAATCAGGATACAAAACACTGGTAGCTGTAATCCGTTACAGTTATGTCAAAACGCAAAGGAAACAGATTACAGATTACATTTTGTTTTTTAAAAATGGGAATATTATCAGGATTACAATTTCATTCATTTAAAACCAAAGTAATGAATCTTTTGACAGAACACAATACAGACAGCTGCTTGATTATAGTTCTGGTTCTCTCTCGCCAGTCGTGACTCATGTGAGTAATCTCCTGGTGAAGGCGCTAATAAATTTCATGCAAAGTTAATTTGGTAGAAATGAACACAAATTGTTCTCTAAAATGTTTTCGTTAGGGTGACCATACATCCTCTTTTTCAGACCTTAAAAAAGCGTCTAAATTTGAGAAAACATCCGGGATTCGGCTTTAGTTTCGTTATGATGTGCTTATGGTCTAATACTGCATCGTGTGTGTGTGTTTGTATCACTTTAACCCCTCTCTGTAAGTCCCGCCTTCTCGCACACTGATTGGTCAATTATTAAAGGCTCTCAGCAAGTATTGGCCAAATTCCTGCCTCTCGACCGTTAGCCTACTCTCAGAGAACGCGTGAAGGTGAATCGTTGTTGTGTTCTACGTTAAACAGTTGCTTGACAATAGCAGCGAATGCCCGCTGTCCTGAGTCCAAACGACACCCATGTCCATATAAGGTCATTTTTAATTTCATGTTATCGCAATATGCTTCGTATTACATCTTCATTCAAATGTGTAAATGATGGCAGAAGGTTCACTCGCGGCGTCTAATATTTGATTTTATTCCCCAGACATTCAAAAGAATGTAGGAAAAACTGAGTGGAGTGAAACCAATTTTATTTATATATATTCATATTTATGTGATGCTACAGTAATAGTGTGTCTTTTTCATTTTATTAAAGTCTGCATGCATAGTAACACTCTTTTGAATGCTATTAAGACCCCCCTCTTCCCAAATAAATAAATAATTTAAATAAATAAATATATATATAAATAAAAGATGTCCTCTTTTTGGAAAACCAGAATATGGTCACCCTAACTTTTGTGATGTGATCTTTTATTTATTTATTTATTTTTTTAAAAACAACAAATTCAAACATTGAACATTCTTTTAAGCTCTAAATAAAAGATATTTTATAGATGTTTTAGATATTAGATACATAACGCTTTTCTCTGGACTTTATTTACACACGTGACCTTGACGTAATCCAGAAACAATCATATTACATTACATTACTTTCATATTGTGACATTTGGATTACATTACTGGTGAGATTTTTTATGAAGTAATCTGTAACTGTACTGGAATACGTTTATAAAGTGACGCTCCCGACCCTGACTACAGAGTCAAGACGCAGATGAGAAAGTCTGTTTGAGACACTGAACAACTTCCCAAAGCTGTTTAAAGAGACGCCAGTGGAATTATTTAAACGTTTACATTTACGGCATTTGGCAGTATCATCTAGAGCGACTTACATTTGTCTCATTTATACATCTGAGCAGTTGAGGGTTAAATGCCTTGCTCAAGGGCCCAGCAGAGCTGGCTTGGCAGTGCAGGGATTTGAGCTCACGACCTTCCGATCAGTAGTCCGATCAGCGTAAACACTGAGCTACCGCTGCTTCATGTGTGGTTTGGACAGTGCTATAAGTGTGTTCGGCTGTGTAGACCTTCGGTTAAAATACGAGTTTAATCTACATGTTACAGTGAAATGTGCTAAATATGAGTGAACTGAGGCAGGTGTGGTTGTGTCTCTGACATTAAATGCTTCTTGTGTGTGTGTGTGTGTGTGTGTGCGTGTGTGTGTGTGTGTGTGTGTATGTTGTGTAGCTTCACGTGTCATATCTGAGATTGAAGCAGCGCCAATCGTTGATGATCCTCAGAGCATTTCGCTGTGGTGCCGCTTCAGCCCCATCGTGGCCGATTCCTCCGTCATGTGGGTGAAAGAAGGAGCGACGCTGTGTGAGGAAAAGAGGAAGTAAGAACTTTTCGTTTGATTATTATAATTAAATCCCAGCCCTCACCAGCCACTCTGTTCTCCCCGTTGAAGTTAATAAGACATAATACGCAGCGTGTCGAGTTTCCGAGAAACCGCAAAGAAGCATAAACTCCTCAGTCCTGAAGATGTCGGAAAACTTAGTTTTAAAGTTACAGCGTTAACCTCTGACAGTTACAAAATGCTGACACTGGAGACTCCTTCCATACACGTTACATAAACGTCACGTTTTTTTAAGAAAACTTCACCATATCGGTGTTGTATAATACATTTATGTGGAACGTCTGATGTACACGTCCCTGTGAATGAACTGTTACTATAGAAACAATAAATTAATCAACACTTTCTGACCAATCACAATGAAGAATTCAGCACTGCGGTATAAAATAAACAGGAGTCTCTTTAAACATATCAGAGATATTGTACACTGTATTTATCTCACGGTTAGTTCTGTCTCTGCGTCTCTTTCACTCTTTCAGAGTAGGAGACGATGGGCGGGTCTGTCTGTCAGTGGTGAAAGCCTGCAGTAAGGATTTGGGTTTTTATCGCTGTACTCTTATCAGTGCTCTCGGTTCGGTGTCCACCTCAGACTATCACCTCACATCAGAAGGTGAGAGACTTCTCAGTCCGAGCTTAAAGTTCTGTTCTTGAATCCCGATATTAAACATTTGAAATGTTTACCACATGTGAAAGGATGCCAAAGATGATTTTTGTGCTTGTTTATAAGCTGATATCAGATGAGCATGCTGTGAGATATGATTTGGGTTTGATTCAGTGTTGTCTAATGGGTTGTCCTTGCTCTTGTGTTCTCAGTGCTCATGGAACTCGTCATCCCGAACCATGACACACCAGGTGAGACCTCGTTTCACCTTACTGTCCTCCAGATTCCTAAAAACAGAGCGGAAACTCATAGGAGAAGCACGACTCTTTGAACATAATCTCACACGACCTTTAAAATGACCTCCATGATGCTCGGTTGGTTATTTATTCCCTGTAGACAGAGATGTGTTTCATAAATACAGACAAACACACGTGTCACGATCCATAAACAAACATCTCTCCACTTTCAGCTCGTTCATCGTTTTCAACCTCTTTCTGAGACGTTCGTGTAGTTATAAATATATTTTAAGCGTCTCTTATTGAAGCACAACACACACACATTCTCTCCCATTCTCTTCCCTTCTCTTTTTTCCCCCTCTCTCAGCTGAGCGTAAAGCAATAGATGGGGAAGAAGAGGATGTGTCTTGCAGTCCTCTCCTCTTTAAGGACGACATCCTGACCGATCAGTATTTTGGAGAGCAGCAGCATACGAGCATCGTGACCGAGAAGGATCACTTTGGTGAGGGAATGCACCGGAAAGCATTCAGGACAATGATGCGCACTGGCCTGACGCCTTTGTTTGACCCCGGACACACCTGCGTGCTCAAAGTGCACAGCTCCATCGGCTACGGCACCCAGAACAATGACGAGGTCGCCCAGAAGAACTACAACCTCGCTGTGGAGGTGAGAGCTGTATGAGTGAACACCGCGAAACATCAGGCTTGACAAAACAAACAAAAAAGTGTTCCGCAAAAACTAAAACCACTGAAGCGTCTACTGAATAACGCTTTTCTACGAGTGTAGCCAGGGACTAATGTCCTGGTTGTAATTTTTCCTCAGGAGTGTTATGTCCAGAACACGGCCAGAGAATACATCAAAGCCTACACCAACGTGGCCAAATCTGCCGAGTCCTTTGGAGAGGTTCCTGAGTGAGTACAAAAACATGCTGGCACTCATAAGCCTTTCAGAAATCGCTCAGTAATCTTTGAGTAATTAACAAGTTATTTGTAAGTGAGCTCTAGGTGATCTATTGCTCACTCAGATGTTTAACTTTAAAATAAAAACAAAAAAAGCCTGTTATTACAAGTAGAATAAATTCTGTAGAGTTTCCTCTTTATGATGTAGTGAATGAGATGTGAGAGGTGTAATGATGACTGCTGTGTATATTTTTCAGAATCATCCCCATTTTCCTGGTGCACCGGCCATCTAACGCCATCCCGTACGCCACGCTGGAGGAGGAGCTGATCGGGGATTTCGTAAAATACTCTGTTAAGGACGGGAAAGAGATCAACCTGATGAGGAGAGACTCAGAGGCGGGACAGAAATGCTGTGCTTTCCAGCACTGGGTTTACACGCAGACTGGAGGAAACCTGCTGGTTACTGATATGCAGGGTGAGATTATCGCATTATACCTTCCATGATTTCTGATTATTTTAAGATCGCTCGTAGATCACCTACAGAACTAGGTGTTGTAGAGGTGAACGAGGTGCAAACAATCCTTTCATATCCTTTATATCACTTTGAGATCCCGTACAAATCACTTACAGATCACGTACAGTTCTCTCACAGATTACTAACAGATCACATATACAGTAGATCAATTACAGATGTGTCCAGATCTCTGCCAGATCACCGACAGATCCTTTTTAGATGACTTAGAGGCCACTCATAGATCATGTATACAGTAATGTGACTCAAGGAATGTCTTTATTTATGTTCAGGTGTAGGTATGAAGCTGACAGATGTTGGGATTGCCACCTGCAAAAAAGGGTAAGTTCTCAATATGTGCCCTTTGACTTTATATTACTTTTGCATTGTTGTTAATCTGATCAGTAATGTATACATAAACGACTTATACTTAATATATGCATGAATAACTAAAATGTGAAATGTATACATGTTAACAATGTGCCAGTTGGTATCTGACGCTGGTTACTGAGAGTTTGTGTAAGGTTTTAAGGTATGTGTGTGTGTGTGTGTGTGCAGTTATAAGGGCTTTAAAGGAAACTGCTCCACATCGTTCATCGACCAGTTTAAAGCTCTTCATCAGTGTAACCGCTTCTGCGAGCTGCTCGGCCTCACGTCACTGCAGCCCAAAGCCAAACGGGCCTCCCCGCCCAAACCCAAAGCACAACCCGCCGCCAGGAAAAAGCCTTTTGGCACCACTCTCAAGGGCAAAACCTGATTGGACGCCAGCCCTTAACACTGGGCACTGTGCATAAATACTGTGAATCTGGTAGTTGGTTTCAAAGACATTACGACGTGATCTTTTTGACCTCTAGGATTTTTGTTTTAGTTCTTATTAATGGATAAGTTTTCATGTACTGTGTTTCATTTGCAGATCATCTACTACTATGCTATATGCCAATGAAATCGCTACTGTGCCGTATGCAGATTATATACAGCTGCGTCATATAGTGATGTGTAATCCATAAATCCAACAAGCTGCATATTCTCATAATATTCAGGAACAATTTAGCCAAAAATAATTTAAATAAAGTGGTTTATATTGGGATGCTTTGGATTTTTGGCTGAACTGTTCATTTAATCTTATTCAGGAAGTTATAATGAACACGTGAAGTATTCTTGAAGTAAGTGTTAAATTGCACGAAGCAAACACTTACCCGAATCACGTTAGTCAAAAAGTGGCATTTGTTCTGTGGTTAATATTTATATTCATTTTGTTATACATAGTTTATATTCATTTAATTTGATACAAGGGTGTATATATTTTTCTAACGCCAACTCATTGGACTACAAAGTAGCTTTTTGTACAATAATTTTTTTGTGAGTGAGGTAGCCTGAGGAAAGTGGCACGGCGGTACTGAACGATGATAAAAACATCTCCTGCTGAGCGATAAAGCCAGCTGTCCTCCTGCCTCAGAAAGAATGTGAACCTCGGCCAGGTTTCCAGAGACGCCTGATGTTCCGAAATGTTATACACACACCTGCTACGTGAAGCAGGTCATACCCATTTATTCGCCATTGGCAAAAGTAGTATTTATTTACAATTTGTGCAAGTTTCAAGATCCTCATGACAAATCTGGTCGAGGAGGAAAACATGTTTTTGTGTTGAATTGAATTGTATTCTTTCGAATAATTATCACATTAAATATTTGGATTTTTCTTGTTTATAAATGTTTTATTTAAACTTATTTAAATTTATTTAGCACGTTCGCCTCACACCTCCAGGATCGGGGTTCGATTCCCGCCAGGGCCATGTGTGTGCGGCGTTTGAATGTTCTCCCCTTGCATAGATGAATGTCCTGAGCTTAAGGTTAGCGCTTAACGTTACCATCCATCTTCAACCGCTTACTCCTTTTGTGTTTGTGCGGCGTTTGAATGTTCTCCCCCTGCAGCGGAGAACATTCAACCGCCGCACACACATGGTTTCCTCCCCCAGTCCAAAGACATGCATGGTAGGCTGATTGGCATGTCTATATCCATAGTGTATGAATGGGTGTGTGTGTGTGTATGTGATTGTGCCCTGTGATGGATTGGCACCCTGTCCATGGTGTACCCCGCCTTGTGCCCGATGCTCCAGGGATAGGCTCCAGGTTCCCCGTCATCCTGAAAAGGAGTAAGTGGTTGAAGATGGAATGTAACGCTAAGCGTTAAGCGCTAACCTTAAGCTCAGGACATTCATCTATGCAAAGCGAGAACAAAAGATGAGACATCACTGGGTAAAAATGTTTTGAACAATGATCAGACAAACACATGAAATATCTTCTTGTTGTTTCTTATTTCACCCTAAGGGTGTGCAGAAGACATTTGACCCACAGGAACATTTGAGCTCAGGAGACAAATTTCTCACATGAAGCCTGCATGAAAAAAAAAATTAGGCTTAGAAGTTTACTTAAGAGCAAAAAAGTTCAAAGCTGGGAGTAAAACGTATTTGTGTGTGTGTGTGTGTGTTCTTTGTATTTCAAGACCTCTAAAATGTAGTCATATTACACACTCATGCCCAGGAAAGCGATTCGACTGTGGGAGAAAAACATGATTGTCCTACAAGTACTTTTTTTTTAATGCAAAGCTGACTGAGACTAAGCAGAGGAACGTCGGCAAACTTAAAAACGAATTCCTGGTCTGTTTTCTGCAGATCGAGTTACAGGTTCCCAGATACACCAAAGCTAAATGGAACAAGAGTCAAGTTGCAGTGTGAACAGGGTAAAAGGGCAAAACATGACCTTTCATACAAAATATGCTGCTTTAGTACTGATTTTGACTGTCATGTATATTTAGTAGCACTTATTCTACTCTACCAACATCCTGGTATTTCATGGATAATGTAGTAATTACAATTAATGTCAGGTATGTACTGTATGTCACATGTTGAATATTGAAGTACATATTTTTATAGAAACTTGGTATGTGCAAAAATATTCAGACCATAATTAAATATTAATATTTTTTAAAATTATTATTCATTGGTAAGTACATAGTAACTATGTGGAAAAACTACCAGTATATATTTCATTACTTAGTAGCGACACTAAAAGAAAAATTTGGCCACTTATACAATTTCAAAAATGTTCTAAACATCTGCTTATAGAAATATCAACAATTATAACACATTTTTCTGTATTAAATAACAACAGATTTTGAAAGTCTATTTAGAATTAGATTATGTGAAGATTATGTGGAGATTATGTGGAGCGTGCAGTGCAGCTGTATTACAGTCAGAGCTGCTGAAAAATAATCACCTTCTGACCAATCACAATCCAGGATTCAGCAGCGCTGTGGCTATATTTAGGTATAGGCTCGCATAACTGGAAGATCGGTTATATGATATCTGTCCAGATATTCCACATGCACAATTATAGCATTGTGAATTCATTAAAACTATAATTGGACAGATATTATATTATGGTCACATGCTGTATACACACACAGCTGTCTGTTAGAGAGATAACTGTGATGTCAACACTGCTCACTGAAGTGTTCCTGAGTGTAAAGGTTAGATGACACATATACACATACATGATACACTGATGAATCGCACATCCTTGGTGACCATCAAGCCCCGTCCTGCTGATGAGATGTGTGTGTATGTGTGTGTGTGTGTCTGTGTGTGTTTGTGCGCGCTGGTGTGGTCTGATGGTCACGCCGTAGTTATTTAGTGTGATAATGGCGTTTGATTGGACATGACACAAACACCATTGTCACACTCCATAACTGCGGAGAGAGAGAGAACGAGAGAGAGAGGAGACACAAACACACGGCCTAGAGAGAGAGAGAGAAAGAAAGAGAGATAGAGAGAGTTAAACTGACAGATAAATTAGACATCCTACATACAATGAACAATTATTTGTATTTAAATTTGTGCTGTTGGATTCTGGATTCTGATTGGTCAGAAGGTGTTGATTAATTTTCTATATCAGCGACTCAGAGTAGCACATTAACGCGCTCGTTCTAATATCATTTCTATAGTAACAGCTCATTTATAGAGCCGTGTACGATGGACGCGCCACCCATAATAAACGGATTTTAAAACCTCATCGACATGACGAAGTTTTCTGTAAGGAGATGTTTATTTAACATTTACGGAAGGAGTCTCCAGTGTCAGAACTTATTAAAGCTGTAACTTTTAGTTTTCTGGTGTCTTCAGGACAGAAGAGTTTACACTTCTTTGCGGTTTCAATGTCACGTGACAAGCTGAGGTTTTTGTGTCTTATTAATTTGAAGAGAGAGAATAAAGAGATGCTGTTTATAGCTGTGGTAATGTAAGAGAACAGGAAGTGGTTTCCACAATACTAAATGTAAATAAACAGGTAAAAAGTATCATGTTTGATTCTTTACTAAATAAAAAATGCAGTTGGTAAAATGCTGTGGTATAAGAGGAATAAAACCCTTGAAGATGTGTTGTTACAGGAAATGAATTCAACGTCACTGATTATTTTACTATAACAGCTCCACACATAGTGTTTTATCCATCACTGAACTGACTGAGCTCTACAGGCCACTAAAATGTTTTTTAGTCTTTTATCATTTACTGTAATTTTGTGTTTATTATAGATTATATTAGCCTGAGAAAAGTAGCTGTTGGAAGCATGAAATTTTGAAAAATCAAAGCAACACGGACTGAACATTGTAAATCAGGTGGCAAAATTAAATCCCCATTTCTCTCGAATATATTGCAACAACCTTCCCACCTTGTGAAAAGATCTTCCAAGATTTTTATTTATTTATTTTTTTCCCCCAAATTTTATCAATGTTAACATAATTTCATATCAAGACACGACGACGTTTCTCTCTAAATATCACTAAGAGATTCATAAACTAATAACATTTTTCAACCCACCTCTGGATCCAATCGTAAAGATGGCCGTCATCAAGCTTTCAGGTCTCCACAGCATGTGTGCGATCACTAAATAACAAAAATAACACTGCCATAATGTAAGAAAAAAACCCAAAAAATAAAAAAGCCATGACTTTGCGTACCATTTACAAATTCCAGCACACGTTCCCATCGTCTCTACGCCAGTGATCGCCCAGCAGCAGTTCATTTTGACGATACGAGCTAAGTTCAGGTCGGTCTGCTCCCTTCTGCTCCTCTTTATGTGGCCTCCAAGGCTTTTAGTCAAACAGTAAATGGAAGTGGGAGATAAGCTCTGAGCGCTATTGATCAGCTCGCAACGTGGAGTGCAGGTCACTCACCCAAAAAAACCCAACCTCCAGGACATGAAGAAAAAAAAAGAAGATAGTCACTAACTACACAACATTCAAGTCTACTACAACGAACATTCACTACTAGCATACAAGCTAATGCTAACTGACTAGCATTCAGTACTAACACACAAACCCAGCCCTAAAATACTAACATGCACTACTTACAGGTTTATTGTGAAAATGTTCAGACTTTCAGCTGTTTGCGATGAACAAATCAAACAAAAGCAATTGAAATAGTTCAACACAATAAATGCTTCAAGTGGTTTCTCCAAATTCAACTGAAAATGCAATTTAGAATGACTTCTCCAGCCTCAAAATTATTCACCCCCTTCATGGCGAGCATCTTTAGTACTTAGTAGAGCACCATATTGCTGTTATGACCTGCTGCAAACGAGATGCAGAGCTTCTGAGCCAAAATCACACCTGAATACTGTGGCCCATTCATTTTTTTCATACAGGAAGTGTCTTGAAGCTGTAATTACAAATAAAGTCTTCTCCACTAAGTATTAAATACATTTCAGTTAGCGTGTTCAATACTTTTTTTCCTGTGTCATTCCACTTTATTACACATAACTTCATTTATGGATTTAATGTTGTGAATTCTTTATATTTGTGGATTTATTAAGTTAATACTGATGTCTGGTTTAAATTTCATGTGAATAGCCTCATTGGAAATATATTTACTGAAAAACACGTCCAATGTTTACATGTTGACACGTCCAATACTTATTTCCCCCACTGTATTATAATGACAATATATGCTAACTTACTGAAATACACTACTAAAATACTAGCTAGTGTAGTATATACTGCTGTCACAGTAAAGTGCACAACTAGCATTAAAACTATCATTAGCATAATAAAGTCCACTACTGGTAGTATTTTAAACATTACTAGCATAACTTACTTGAGTGTACTACTAAAATATTAGCATGTACTGCTAACACACTAATAATACTATTGTCCATTACTAGCATACAAACTAGCCATAACTAACTAGCATCGACTACTAAGATGTTAACAAGCCCGAATATGCTAATGTCCACTGGTGATATACACTACTGCGAGCATTCTAACTAGCACTAGCATAAAAACAGAAGATTTTTTTTTAATTATACTTTTTAAAATGGAGGTGATAGAGACGCTTGGTGAATTTTTGTTAACTCTGTTGTGTAATGAATGAATGAGACCGAATTGTTAAGATTTCTTTATTATGCATATTAGCAGAAGAGGTGACATCAGTTATGCATGTAGCGTCAGTGTGAATAGCATGACGATTAGCCACACAGGCACAATGCTTCAAGCTAATGTCACTGAGCTGCATGTTTGCAAAACAGTCTGGAACGTGCTGTTACAGGAAAATAATCAAGCTGGGGTGGTGTGATGACGCCGATTTACCAGAGCGATTTACTCCTCTTCTAACTGCAGTACGATGAGTAAAATTTGTATTAACTAAAGAATGATACATCATTTTTTATGCATTTATAGTTACATTTAATGTTACTATGATGTCACTAATGATGGCATACACAAGCGCAGATTAAATTGTAGCCCTTGGCTAACAGACCTCCTTTAGCTAAAGTCTGAGTTTGTGTTTTTGCTGGACTAAAGTTCGCTGTGGAAAATTACAAATGAAATGAGTTTTGCAGCGTAATTTCACAGAATTGCGATCCGTGCACCCTGACCGACCCGTAAGCTGCGTTACTATGTTTGGGCTTCTTTTTCCCTGAATTTTCACTGAGGTTTGATTCAGAGCTTTTGAGAGAGTTGGCGCTGGAAATGTTTGAGCGTCTGATAAAATGTCCCGAGCAGCTTTTATTTGCTCGTCCTTGAAACTGATAACCGACTGAGTGTCTGTGTGAACGAACCGAGTTCCCTTCACCTCTCAACACACACACACACACACACTCAAATATATGTACATCTTAAAAAAATAAAAATTAAAACAAAATAAAATGTGAATATCGTGGAAAAGTTAATTGTTTTCCACAATTTAATTCAAAAAGTGGAACTTTCATACATTCTAGATTCATCACATGAAGTGAAATATTTCAAGCCTTTTTTTTTTTTTTTTTTTTTACGGCTTTCAGCTTATGGAAATCAAAAATCCAGTGTCTCAAAATTTTAGAATAAAGAAATTCATGACGTTCATGATGCCATGTATCCTAACAAAATGTCCAGGTCCTCTGGCAGAAAAACAGCCCCAAAACATTAAAGATCCACCACCATAGTTAACGGTGTACATGAGGTACTTTTCCATAAGGCTACTTCTCTGCACAGTGAAATCCCTAGTGTTCAATTAACACCCAGAGTGTTTATACGAGTCTAATGGACTCGTATAAACACTGTAGGGTGTGAATTCAACACTGTGGGTGTTAAATCAACACTGGTGATTTTGCTGCGCGTGTGCGCCAAAACCACCTCTGGTGTTTATTGCTAAAAAGTTCTACTTTGGTTTCATCTGACCATAGAACCCGATCCCATTTGAAGTTCCAGTAGTGTCTGGCAAACTGAAGACGCTTGAGTTAGTTTTTGGATGAGCGTAGAGGCTTTTTTCTTGAAACCCTTCCAAACAACTCGTGGTGATGTCGGTGACTTCAGATTGTAGTTTTGGAGACTTTCTGACCCCAAGACGCAATTAACTTCTGCAATTCTCCAGCGGTGATCCTTGGAGAGTTTTTGGTCACTCGAACCGTCCTCTTCACAGTGCGTTGAGACGATATAGACACACGTCCAATTCCAGGTTGATTCATAACATTTCCAGTTGACTGGAACTTCTTAATTATTGCCCTGATGGTGGAAATGGGCGTTTTCAATGCTATTGCTATTTTCTGATAGCCACTTTATATTTTGTGAAGCTCAACAACCTTTTGCCGCACATCACAGATATATTCCTTGGTCTGACCCATTGTTATGAATTTAAGGGAATCACGGAAGTCACGGTTGAACAATTTTCTGTTCCTAGTCACCCAGGTGTACTAAAAAAAGTTAAATATAAATTGATAATTGTTGCTATATCTATATTTAACAAATATTTATTTTTTGTGTTTTTTTTTTGCATGTATAGAGAACACACACCTTTGGGTGTCATTTTTATTTATATAAAAAAAAAAAGAAAAAAAAAAAGAAAAGGATGAATGGATTAATTACTCTGTCAGGATACACACACACACACACACACACACACACACACACACACACACACACCCCTCAACCTCACACAAAAAAATTGAACCCAAAAATCTCCACAAGGCCAAAACTGTCATGCCGTTATCATACACCCACGCGACTGACGTGACCTCTGACCTGCTCGGGGCTGATCTGTCGACTGTGGAGTAAAAGCACGACTCAACCTGACACGACCGGACCTAAACTACATTTACACCATCGGTTACAGCTATAAAGCTAAAACACTAAAGTTCTCTCTTTAAATTCTTTTTCCTTTATGTTCTTTCTGTGATATCGTGATGTTGCCTGACGAAGTCACTTTGAACACACAACCCTGTTACACAAGTAAATGATCAATTTATAAAAACGTTTAAAAAAATTTCGGATATTATTAGAATGTCCTTCATGCTCTTAGCATGGACGCTAGACAACCATGTTTTGATTTTAATTTTATTTGCTAATTCTACGTTAAATAACTGAACCGTTACTCATTTAAGAGCAAAATGCAGCAAAGAAATGTGATTATTATTTTTATATTACTTTTATATTATTATATTACAACATATGAGCATAAAGGTGTGTCATCTTAGACTCGATCCTGGAAAATAATTTTAAAAATAAAATAAAGTATATATTTTTTTAAAAGAGCTAAATGGCTAAATTTTGATCTATTATATCTATTATTAAAAATTCCCGGCTGGCCAAACTGCTAATTATATCCAAAATGAAACAAAGTAAAAAATTTTAATCCAAGTTTAATCTAAGATCCATTTCATGGAATTCAATACAATTTCTGTGTGTGTGTGTACGTGTGTGTGTGTGTGTGTGTGTGTGTAAAGCAGGACAGACTTGTCTCGACTCCCCCTCTGACCTGCTTTTTAACATGGAAATCAAACATTACTTGGTAGTTTGTAGCCTGAGTTTCTCATACGATATCGATTACTGAAAAGGAATTACACCACTATTTCAATCTGCCAGACGAGTTAGAAATCTGCACACACTTAAAAATAATATGGACTGGAGTTTGCTCCGGTGAAGTTTTCAGTGAAGGAAATATTTGTTTATTTAACGTTTGTGGAAGGAGTCTCCAGTGTTTTCCGACATCGTCAGGACAGAGGAGTTTACGCTTGACACACCGTACACAGATTAATTATACTCAGTAATAATCCTACAAAACGGATATGTATGTTATACAGTAAATGAAAAACAAAATCCAGACAGGAACGTAAGAGTTTCATTCCTCAGTTTTAATTTGAACCAATTATACGAATCGCAAGGGTGAACATTCCCCATCGATACAAAAACAACAGGCTCTACAAAAGAGACAGAGAGAAAAGAAAGAAAGATAACAATAACATCAGAGTAGATCAGAAAAATCGGCTGAACCACGCTGTGACCGGCAGAAGAGAGAAAGTGTAGAAACCAACTAAGAGAAATAAAAGGCTCAGATAAAGCGATTCAGAGAATCTATTTCAGAGAATCTAATTCAGAAAAATTGATTCAGAGAATCTAATTCAGAGAAATTGATTCAGAGTATCTGATTCTGAAAAATTGATTCAGAGAATCTAAACCAGAGAATCAAATTCCAAGAACTTGATTCGGAGAATCCGAATCAGAGAAAGTGATTCAGAGACCTTGCTTTAAAGAAAATGATCCCGAGAATCTGATTCAGAAAGTCTAATTCCGTGACATTGATTCAGAGAATCTGATTCAGAGAGTCTAATTCTGAGAAATTGATTCAGAGAATCTGATTCTGAAAAATTGATTCAGAGAATCTAAACCAGAGAATCGAATTCCAAGAAATTGATTCAGAGAACCTGCTCCACAACGACCCTTTTTTACAGTCCTGATCCATGTCATTACAACTCTGGGGGCAAAACTGACCCCGGATCAGATGTTTGTGAGGCCAGGGTGAGCGTCAGACAGAAAGCAGACGAGAGTATTGCACCGTGTCGTTTGTGTGCTCGAAACAGAAAAGATATCATTGATATTATAGCAAAGTCACATTCAAGTTAATATTAATAAAAGAGAAAAAAAATGTCGACCCACGAGGCTCGCGAGTGACTGATAAAGTGCCCTTACAGCTTTTAGTGATGTTAGAATGGACATAAATAATAAAAAAAAAGGGGGGGGGGGTGTTGGGGGGGGGGGGATAAAAAGAAACGTGACAGAACGAAACGAGGAGTTTAAGTACTAAAAATCTGCAGCAGTCAGAACGTTCACATCTTCATTCATGCTGTTAATACTTACAGAAGCTTTAATACATACAGTGACTCAGTTAAATGTTTGTTTGCTTGTTTTTTTCCTTCCTCAATCCTCAAAAAAATTTACAAACAGCATAACAATTGTAAGAATATTAATAATACACTTGTGAAGAAAAACGTCGTTTACACGGCGTCTCAGTTTTCCCCGGCAGTTCCAGGGGAGCAGGAAAACAGCATTAATTACTACGTAATCATATCCATAACACGACATACACGAATGTTCATGCCAGTTTCCTCAGCACTAACACACTGATCAGGGAGTCGGCCGTAATCCCATTACAGCCCGGCCAGCTCACCATGCAGTATTCATTCATCTCTTTATTTGTTTTTTTTTGTTGTTTTTTTAACCTAAAATTGTAAACCACGTACATTATCGATACAAACGGCAACGTGATAAGATCATCCGGATAATAACTGATAAAAATCTAAAAATGATGATTACTTCCGAGTTTTGAAAAGA
This sequence comes from Ictalurus punctatus, assembly GCF_001660625.3. Lineage (NCBI taxonomy): Eukaryota > Metazoa > Chordata > Actinopteri > Siluriformes > Ictaluridae > Ictalurus > Ictalurus punctatus. The sequence goes on along the minus strand of NC_030433.2, from coordinate 8,273,875 downwards.
AAAGAAAAGAAAGATTTAAAAAAATATCCCCAGCGTGGAAGAAGAGAAGAGCGAAGTAGGTGTGAGAAAGAAGAGGAGGAGGAAGAGGAGGAGTGGCTCTTCGTCGCTCTTCTTCGTCTAAGGTAATCTGGTGTTTATAAGACCTGATGTGGGTTTACCAATTACTGCACCTTCACTACTCAATCCTTTGTGAACCGGTGTAGAAGGGGGGGGGGGGGGGGGGGGGGGATCAATCGTCTGAGAGCAAGAAAGATGGAGGGATTGAAAAAGACAGGAGAGTTAAAGAGAAATAAAGACTGAAAAGAGAGATGAGTAAAAGCACCCCAGAGAGAAAGAGTGAGAGGACGAGGGAACGAGATAGAGAGAGAGAGAGAGTGAGAAAGAGAGTTAAAGGACTGTGCTGTAGTGTAGCGTAAAGTCTCAGTTCAGTCTCAATGTGTTCACGCACACAAAACTGATAAAAGGCTCCAGGCCTCAGATTCGACTGTGTGTGTGTGTGTGTGTGTGTGTGTGTGTCTCTAGTCGACTCCCTCAAAGCCCTGTGCGTTCTCCACAGCCATCAGCAGCTTCTCCCTCAGATCATCGAACGTCTCATAAGCCGGCAGATCCAAACGGTTAAAACTGCGCACAAGACACAATATTTAATAATAATAATAATAATAATAATAATAATAACAACAGCAGCAACAATAATGCCAAATTAAATGTAATAGCTAAATAAATAACTGCTATAAGAACCCCACTGAACCACTTCAATCATACGCAAAAACAGCACGTAAAGATGTCTGTGTACGCTGTGTTCATTTGTTTTTCATGTTTAATATGAGAAGAAAGTATACATATAGTTCTCTCTGAAAATATTGGAAAGGCAAGCCAAATTCATTAGTTTGTGCTCTACACCAAAGACATTTGGGTTTGAGATTGAAAGATGATAATGAGTCTTTATTGGTCATGTATACATTACAGCACAGTGAAATTCTTTTTCTTCGCATATCCCAGCATGTTAGGAAGTTGGAGTCAGAGCGCAGGGTCAGCCATGATACAGAGCACAGGGTCAGCCATGATACAGAGCACAGGGTCAGCCATGATACAGAGCACAGGGACAGCCATGATACAGAGCACAGGGACAGCCATGATACAGAGCACAGGGTCAGCAATGATACAGAGCACAGGGTCAGCCATGATACAGAGCACAGGGTCAGCAATGATACAGAGCACAGGGACAGCCATGATACAGAGCACATCGTCAGCCATGATACTTCCACCATGTTTCACACATGAGCTTGAATGTTTTGGAACATTGACTGTTGTTTTTGGGTTTTTCTTCACAGCTTTCACAATGTTTCTGTCATCAGCTGCTGTTGTTTTCCTTGGCTGACCCGTTCCACGTCTGGTTGCTCAGTACACCAGTGGTTTCTTTCTTTTTCAGGACATTTCAAATTGCTGTATTGGATATGCCCAATGTTTGTGCAGTGCCTCTGATAGATTTTCCTTCTTTTCTCAGCTTCAAAATGGCTCGCTTTTCTCCCATAGACAGTTCTCCAAACTTCATGTTGGTTTATCGTTTTTAACAACAAATGTAGTCTTCACAAGTGAAACCCTGGGTTCAGACCAAGAGTAGACATTCAGAACTATTAAATCTTTAGTCAATTTAACAGGACACACCTGGGCAGCAAGAAACACCCATCAGTCACATGTTCCAGTATCACTTCAAATATGGGTGGGTTCAAACAAAAAGAGCCACTGTTTAAGTTGTTTAACATGTCTAGATGTAAATATGAGGAGATGAAAGCTGAAAATCTGATCCATCATCTCATATTCATCTTTCGATCTCAAACCCAAATGTCTTCAATGTATAGAAGGAAAAAAAGGGAAGGAATTGGCCCTGCTGTTCCAATACTTTCGGAGGGGACTGTATATACACTCTCGTCTTTCTCCTTCGCTCGGTTTTCCTCACTTTTAGATTCATTAAACGACCCACAATTACTCTGTAGCTTGCAGCAAGGAGAGATTATAGATTAGCACTAGCGCCTGATTGACTGCTAATACGGATTTAACAACAGCAAGAATGTGATTTTAAAGATGGAGTCTGCTGATGAATAACGTTTCATTTAAGAATATTTTAAACCCACAAAATTTACTTTGTGCATATCTTGATCCCCATTTTTTAAAATCAAGTCTTTCATGAAAACAGAAAACGGTTGGAGAGTAGACATCTTACATCACGTTATACGTTTCCCAAATTTTATTTCGCAATGAAAACTGGAACCCTAACGGCGCATGTTTATTTTACCTGAAAATGTATTACATTTCATCATGAACACAGCAGGTTAAAAAAAAAGAGAGATCATTCATCCAACATATGCCAAAATGCAGTGAAGCCCCCGTGGTAGCAGTGTCTTGGTAAAATCCAACCTATATGTATTAGGGAAAGTGGACCATACCATGTGTGTGCACGGGGGAGTTTGTCTGGGGTCCCCCACTGCTCGATGGTAAACAACTGCGGCCCGTTTGAACCTGCAACACACACACACACACACACACACACACACACACACATACACACAAGGGCTCAGCATAAAAACACACATACATAGCATGGAGATGAACGTTTAAAAAATATTTTATCTGCCATATTAGATTTGATTTCCTAAATTAAAACATTAAATTAACATTTTCTTCATTTTGCCCTTTTTTCCCCCGGCACTTCAGGCAAAACACAGATACTGTTAAGTCAATATTTGTCCCTCATGCTCCCATTTCTCAGTGTTTGATCTGAGGTTATCTAGGGTTTTGGACTGTACCATTAGTTTAACAGGGTTAATATGATAGATAGAACACAGTGACTCTGAAAGTTCAAAGGTTTTTTGAGGATCATAAATCTTAAATGGTTTAAGTATGTTTTAAGGAATTAAGGTATCTTAAGGTACCTCACGTGAGCCGTGAGTATTGCCTGGCACTGCAGTTTATTTCATAGAACATTATATTTATTTCCTCGTCACCCCCCAAACCCTACACAGGTGGTACAGTCCAAGAAAGTTCACGAGACCAAAGCTCAAAGTACTAATTATTTCGAACTAGTTTTAAGTTTGTTTTTTTTTGCTCTGCGAGAGAACAGACGAAGTGACTGAAATGACAATTTTTTTTGCATCTTTTATTCTTATAATTATATTTTTGTACTTAATAATTGAATAATCTTCTATTTTAATACAAGAAATACTGGCATACAGAGTTCCTTACATTCTACATCAATTAACTATCAAATAATTCTGTTTTTGAAACACAGCAGGGTTTGATATATACGTGTGTGTGTGTGTGTGTGTGAGATCTCACCATAGAGCTCAGCGAAGCCATTCATAGGAACTCTAGACGTTCCTGTGACGAACTGCAGCAGCCGAATCCTCTTCTCAGCATCCATCAACAACACGGCCTTCACACACACAGAGTTTATAGAAGTATATATATGCATGTGACTGTTTCACCTGTTTATTTAAGTTGGAGAAATTGATAATTAAATCAAGAACTGTCAGTAATTGACAGTAAATCGGTCATTTTAGTAATAATCAGTAATAATACGATCACTATAGCTGTTTTAATCTAAAAAAATATTATTAATGTTTAAAACTAGTTTGTAGCTCGTGAAAGCATAATTATTGAGTAAAAAAAAAGAGAAAGAAAGAAAAAACACTTTATAATAAGCCAGAGATTTAGTCATGAAAGAAGTACATTGCGACTGATCAGGACAGAGAGAGAGAGGAAGTGAGACTGTGAGAGTCAATCTAATCTAATCAATCAGGAAAATGGATTCAGGTGTGATGGAGTTTCATTTATTTATTTAGTTATTTCGGCTAATGTAGTGGAAAGGTAGTAAATAACGTCTGATTTATCCTCGCTCTGGAATCCGTGTCGTTACCCAGTAGTGAGGTTATTTTAGATAATAAGATAACAATAGCTGGAGAGAGTGTGTGTCTGTGCATTGATCAGCAGATTCTGATGTGGTTCTTTCATCAGAGCAAACACACGACATGAACACATCAAAAAGACTTTGATCATCAGAGAAACACACACACACACACACACACACACACACACACACACACACACACACACACACAACATACCTTCCAGAACCACTGGATGACGGGGTGATTTGGACAGTAGCCGTTTTTATACACGGTGTGTTGTCTCCAGTCGTTAACGTCCACATCACCCAGACCACACATCAGCAACTACACAACACCACAACACCTTTAATATATTACACACTGGTATTTTAGTGTGTGTGTGTGTGTGTGTGTGTGTATGTGTGTGTGTGTGTGATTACCTCCAACTCGTTCTCATCGAAGATCTTAATTAAGTCGATTAGAATCAGTTCTGTGAATCCCTGCAAGATAAAACAAAAGCCAACATCAGTTCCCAATCAGAATTTTTTTCTTTTATTCCCTTTCTCTCTCTCCCTCTTTCTCTCTCTCTGCTTACTTCAGTCAACTTTTCTTTTCCTTTTTTGCCATTTCATTCTTTTTTATTTCTTTCCTCTATTACGTTTTTTTCTTTTCTCACCATCTTTGTGTATTTTTCTTTTATTTATTTCTTTGCTCTCTGACTATGTTTTTCGTCTTTAGTTTTTGTCCCCGCTTTTATTTATATTTCTTTCTTTCTTTTTACTTTGCTTTTATTCATTTATTTCCATTTCTTTCTTTCTCGCCCATACTTTTTACAAACTCCTACACTGGGAGGGAAAGTGTTCGAGGGGCGGCTTTGAAACAGAACTGGAGCACAGGGCAGTCCCTAAGGATTTCACGATTTAGTGATCACAGAAATGAAAAGAAAAAAAAAAAAAAGAGAAATACAATTAAATAAAAAATCAAGCGAACTCCATAACATTCGGAGGAGCTTGCAATTTTTCTAAATACAGTAGAGAGTACAGCTAAAAGGTCTCGTTTACCTACAAACATCACTGCGAAAAAGCGCGCAAAAGTATTGTGCAATTGCGATTCTGCGCGAATTTTCCACAAAAAAGCACAAAAAACTCATCACAAAAAAAACAAAACAAAACAAAAAAACCCTCATCAACTGGATAAAAAAATAAATAATAATCAATGAATTTTGGCCGCAACAATCACAAAAACATATCCGGACTGCCAGGGCAGGATTATTAAACACACACTGACACCTAGTGGTGAGATTTGGTGGTGCAGACAGCAGTGATGTTCATTACCTCCATAAAGGCGTTCATCTGTTTCTGTACCCTGTTCACAAACCGCCACTGTATCACCAAACTGAGAGAAAGAGAGAGAGAATGAGGCAGACAGACAGACAGCGAGAGAGAGACAGACAGAGAGTGAGACAGACAGACAGAGAGAGACAGAGAGAGAGACAGAGAGAGAGAAGTTTATGTAGTAAGATTACCTAGATGTACAGAAATGTAAGTAACTTTGTACATGAGAGGTTTGTTAAATTTAAACACAATGTTTTTTTTATTTAAAATGAAAACCACACATTCAATGGAATGTAAAAATGTTTGTGACGTCATCATAATCCCATCCTGATGATCACACCTCAGACATGTCCATATTTTTATTCAGCTTTCCATGTGCACAGATTAAATCTTTAGAACCAGCTCTGAGACCGGACATGACTTACTCGATATACTCCTTCTTGTTGTCGTTGGTGACGACCAGATCAGACCCGCTCGGCTTCAGATCCACTTGGTATGTCTATGGGGAGAGTCCAATCCATCAATCAATCGATCACATGACCAGGTTTATGATTTATATTTCAGCGTCTTCATAAACACAATACTTTTACAGTCACAGTAAACGTTATAAAATGTCCTAGTTCTTTCAAGTGTGAAAATGAAGATGGAAAAGGTTTTAAAAAACAGTACTCTATAAATCTTATCTGAGTTTGTTCTGTCATGTTTTACACGTGACAGTCACATGTTATTGTGTCATCAAATATAACAGCCAATCAGGTTCCATATGCAAATCAATATAATGGGTATCAATATAATGTAGACTTTTTAACACTCCTTTTCTTTTTTGTTTAGTTTCTTCCCCTGTGATGGAGGGATTAGAGTAAAGGGTACGAGTGTAGAGTGCTACAGTGTGAGGTACAAGTACGCCCAGTGTTTGGGGTTTGAAGGGGAAGAAATTATTTTAAAAACACACTGAGGAGGTGAAGGTTCGGTACCTGCCCGAAGTTGTCCTCATCGATACAGAAGCGCAGGTCGAGCTCCGTCGGGTCGTTCTCCAAAATCCACTTCAGTGAGTTGTAGTATTCACTGTCCTACACACACACACACACACACACACACACACACACACACACACACACACACACACTAAACACTAAAAGCCAGGAACAAAATCTGCTTTGATGTCATCACATACATTACTGTGTAAATGTTTTGCCCCGCCTCATTTTATTTTTAATGCTAATTTAGTTTTAGAAAAGAAACGAGGCTCCAAAAGATCTGCAGGAAAATGTATCAGATGATCTTCTTATAAAACTGAAGGGCAGTTGCATGAACCTGAAAGAATGGATTTATCTATCTATCTATTTCCTTCCTTATTTCTTTCCTTCTTTATCTTCCCTTCCTTCCTTCTTTATTTCTTTCTTTCCTTCTTTATCTTTCCTTCATTCTTTCTTTCAATCTTTATCTTTCCTTCCTTCTTTCTTTCCTTCCTTCTTTCAATCCTTCCTTCATTCTTTATTTCTTTCCTTATTTCTTTCTTTCCTTCCATCCTTCTTTCTTTCCTTATTCCTTTGCTTCTTTTCTTCCTTCCTTATTTATTTCCTTCCTTATTTCAATCCTTCCTTTGACTGGGCTTAGTAGATTCCAATCATTTCTACAGCTTTAACATTTTAGCTCTGATTGACATCAAAAGAATCTTTTAATTTGAGATTTATTTGGAATTTATTGAACAATTTCTGTTGGTGCCGCAGAGAATAAAAACGCGAGCACGTGGAAGAACCTGTGCCGCGAAAAATTATTATTATTCTGTTTACTGTGTGAATAATCTTGTGCATCTTTTAAAGTATGTATTTACTTTTTAAAGGTAAATATATTTTATATCAGGATACAAAAATGAGAACAGATGTGATTTGTGATATTTGGTAAAATTAAGTGTTTATATTGTTTCTACTCCATCTGCCGATGTTTATTCCTGTTTTACTTGTACCCCCCGCCCACCGGAGAATTATCTGCCTGTGTGCTTGGCGATTTCAGACTGAGATGTGGGCGGAGTGAAAAGGCATTGGGGCGTGTCTATAAAACGACTGACTGGAGGCCTGTGCAAACACACACATGGAAGCAAGCGTTCCGGTCCATAAGCCAGTTTTCCAAACGGGTTTCCTCAGCCACATACTACACTCGTCAAGGCCACTGCTTAAATCCTTCATTTTTTTTATCGTGTTATACGTATTTATTCAGGTTATTTGTAGTAGTAAACCATATAAGATTTCTATCGCACCTTTAAAGAGCAAAAACGGTTGAAATGGGAGGGGAGGAACGTACCACTGACTCCATGTCATTCAATGTGATGGGTTTTCCCAGCATCATCTTATAAAAAGGTCGGATGAAGAAACCTGCAAGACGAAACACACCAACAGCATAATTAGCGTTCCTGAGGGCAGATTCTAAGATGGTAGTGTGCATCAATATCTCATGGTACCGTACCGTCCAGCAGCTTGCCGTGATACACCGCCATGCCCGCTACACGCCCGATGAACTTGAAGTACGAGAGATGATCCTCGTTACACAACCCTGAGTTTGAATTAATCTGGAGTGTGTAGTTATCTCTGCACACAAACACCACAAACACAACGTGGTTAAACAGGTCACATTAGCCCCCCCCCCCAAAAAAAACACATTTTAAAGCGGCAGTCCGCAAACTGTACTGTAAAGTATCTTAAACAGTAATATCATTTAAGTGTTCCTTAGAAAGTCTAAAAATCACGGCAAAATATTCCTACGCACTGGATCTTACTATATGTTTCATTCAGGCTTATGTTAAGATCTGTTTTTTCTGGCCTTTAAATTATCTCCACCCACAGCTGGAACACAACCGAGACGGTGTGAGGTTATCAGCGTTTTCACCTCAATTTTCATTACAATTCAAATTACTGCCACTAAGGGGAGAAATTACATACCGCCGCTTTAATGCAATACACAAATGCCTCAAAACACTGCAAAACATTTAAAATCTATAAGGTGATTTATAAATACCTGTATTTGTATTTTATTATTATTAATAACAGGCAGCTCACTTTATTTGTCATAAATAATCAGTATCTCTGATTATTATGTGTTATACTTTATTGTTCTTCTCCCCCTTTTTATTCCTTCCTTCCCATTTTATTCCTACATCGACAAACACAGACACACACACACACACACACACACACACACACACACACACACACACACACACACACACACACACACACGTGTATAAATATAGCACAGAGAAGACTGGGAGATTCTGCAGCTGCTTCAGTATCAGAAGGTATAAAAATAGCACGAGACGAATGAATGAATGAATGAATGGCTTTGACACTCACGTAGCAGAGTACTCAAACAGCCCATAATAAGGGTTGAACATCTCCTTAGATATAAGGAAGAACCACTCCCTGGCCACGCCCCCGTAGTCCAGCCCTTTCTCCGACTCAAACTCAATCCAGAGGCGGGACTTCAGAACGTCCGGCCTCTTCAGAGACATGATCCGCCTGTAGGACTCCTCGAATATACTGCCTCTGTGCAGCTTCATCTCGAAACGGTTAGGAATGTCCGCCTGGGGGGAAAAACACACACACACACACACACACACACACAGCGTTGCAATGTTTAGTTTTCTGAATAAACATACAATTAAAAATTCCATCTGAAGTTTATAAAACTTTAGAATTAAATATTATTAATGATGGATTTGGAGAATTTGTGTTGAATCTTACTGGCTTCTTTAACTTCTTCCTGAAGTAATCATACTTCTGTTTAAACTCTCGCGAGTATGGCACGGCCTGAGGAAGACACACGCACACACTCAGTGTGAGAGAGGGAGAGAGACCAAAAGAGAGACACACACAAACAGAAAAATAAAATGAGAGACCAAACAAAACACAGAGAGAGAGAGAGACAGACACAAAGAAATAAAGGGATACTCAGGCAGACAGACAGACAAACAGAGACAGACAGAAAGACACACACACACACAGATAGAGAGAGAGAGAGCGCGTGAGAGAGACAGAGCAAAATAAAGGTAGAGAGACAGAGAAGCAGACACAGAAAGAAATGGAGAGAAAAATAAAATGAGAGACCAATCAAGACACAGAGAGACAGACAGAAAGGGATACACAGACAGAGAGAGAGAAAGTGAGAGAAAGCGAGAGAGACTATTAAAAAAAAACAGACAAACAGAGAGAGTGAGAGAGAGGGACGGACCGGTCCTGTAATAGCGGGACTCTGTAGTCGAGGGTCTTCCCACTGTGTGTTCTTTGTGTCTGACAGAAAAACAGAGAGAAGCTCTTTAGAATCATGTTTAAAGTACCACAGGTTCCAGTTGCAGCATTTCTGGTACCAACAGGAACGAACGGTACTCGAGAACGGTGCTAACACTCACACAGCTCACTCTCAGAACATTTAACCTCCGGACCTGCCTGATCCGTTTCGGATGTCCTGCCTCTGGATGGAGCTATCATCTACTCCAATTCCAGACTGCTGGGACTACGGCTGCTTCTAACGCCATACAGACTTCATATAAGTCAATAATGAACTTTTTCACACTATCTGTTGTTACCCAGATGAGGACGGGTTCCCTTCTGAGTCGGGTTCCTCTCAAGGTTTCTTCCTCTTAAAACATCTTAGGGAGTTTTTCCTTGCCAGCGTCGCCACTCAGTGGCTTGCTCAGTTGGGATAAATTCACACCTTTAATATCTGTATACCATGTTGATATTTCTGTAAAGCTGCTTTGAGACAATGTCTATTGTAAAAAGCGCTATACAAATAAAATTGAATTGGAATTGAATTAACACCAGGGCTGCACGGCGTGGAAGTAAAAAACAAAAAGAAAAAAAAAGTTAAAAAATGTAAATAATCTACAAAAGGGCAGTGAGGGATATCATAATGGCATAGTGCCCCCTATTTATTGCACTTTATACTGTAAACATTATTTGAGGGGAAAAAGCATGGCGTTAAAGTAGAACTGAACGTAAAAATTGAATTTTTGTCTTTATTCGAGTAGGAACAAAAATGTGCTGTATGAGGGGTGCCATTATTTTTGTTTTGTTGCTGCTTCATGATAATTCGGTTTTGGTAAAAAATTTTTTTATATATTATAGCCTGTCAGATTTGTTGGAGATGTTTGCGGCGTTTAAAGCAACACCAAGTGTCTAATTTCTTCAAAATATTTACATTCGATTTCTCTCAGATTCTGATCCCCAGCACTGATCGAATCTTATAATGAACTTCATTTAAAGATGGCTTAATAAATTACACAAATCAACAAAAAAACAAAACAAGTTGATTATTAAATAATTACACAGCACAGGGTGTACTCTACATCACACACACACACTAACACGTAAACACTAACGCCGCTGTTTGGGGAAACATCACTGTGTTAGTGTTTTATACCCGAGGAAATAATAACAGGGCTTAATCATGTACCTGTTAATCCCATCAGAGGCGGGGGTGTGTGTGTGTGTGTGTGTGTGTGTGTGTGTGTGTGTGTGTGTGTGTGTGTGTGTGTGTGTGTGTGTGTGTGTGTGTGTATACACAGGTGACACTGCAGTGTTGCGGAACAAACAGGTGTAATATGACCCGAAGGATCAGATAACACACTGCCGTTGATCAGAGAGTGTGGAGCGAGACAAGAGCTGCAGGTACACAGCGCCGAGAGAGACATTTCCCCCTAAAACCCTAAAAACGACAACTAAAAAATAAATAAAAAAAAAAAAAAATAATAATAATAATAATAATAATAATAGGATTCCCCTAAAATCCTAAAAACTATAATAATAATAATAATAGGATTCCCCTAAAATCCTAAAAACAATGACTAAAATAATAATAACAATAGTAATAATAATAAAAAGGATTCCCCTAAAAACAACTAAAATAATAATAATAATAATAATAATAAAAGGATTCCCCTAAAATCCTAAAAACAATGACTAAGATAATAATAATAATAATAATAATAATAATAATAATAATGCTTTTACCCAATATAATTGAAACGATATTGTCCTCAGTGAATGCGTGAATTCTACAAGAAGACGTTAAAGCGTCACTTGTTTGTTATTGTTAGCGGCCTTGTGGACTTTGACGGCTTTATTTTGTGATTATTAATGAAGAAAACAACAGGCGTGGTGCTGTTCCGGGAAAACTAATCAATAGTGAGGTGGTGTGATGAAGCGGCGTCACTGTTACCACCCTGAAGGCCATTATTTTCCATCCTAAAGTGTTTGATTTCTCTTATACCACAGCAATTTGGCAATGATAGCAATTTTTATTTAACGTACTTAAAAATAAATAAATAAATAAATAAATAAATAAAGACCCATCTTACTTTTGTATCCCTTTATAGCTTTACATTTTCAGAGAATCTTCAGGACAGAGTTTACGCTCTGCGGTTTTTTTGTTGTTGTTATTAACTTTTAGAGAGAGAAATGTTTATAGCTGAGAACACAAATTAATTTATTTCGGAATAATTAAAACGTAACTACAAATGGATAAAAAGCATCACGTGGTGTTCTTTAATAAATTACAGATCGTTGTCGTTGGCGAGTCGCTGCGGTGTGAGAGGAATAAAACACTCGGTGACGTGCTGTTAGAGGAACATTATCAGCTTCAGGGTGAGAACAGGAATGCCACTTCATCACACCACCCTGGTGTTGATAACTTTCCTCTAACAGCACGACACACACAGTGTGTTATACCTGTGATTAGAAGGAATAATTTTATATCAGTGTTTCAAAACTGATTATTTTCTCAGCGTGTAGGGAACAGGGATCTTACTGTGGTCGATGTAGAACGTTCTTCCATCTGCGTGGACTCGCTCCTCCCATCCCGGCTGGGGGGGGGGAGAGGAATAGGTGAGCATACACATCTTTATACACAGAACTGACTCTCGTATCTCGGCATTAATTCACTCTTTAGTTTTTTTGCAGGCAGACAGACAGCAATAAGTGAGACAGGCAAGTTAATGTCTCTGAGTGAGCAGTAGTGCATTGTGGGTAATGTGGGTCACTGGTTGTCTTTATGGACTCACAGGAAGTGGGCCGAGGTCGCCGGGGTCCAGCGCTCCTTTAACCCTCATGTGAACGGGGTACTTTAAACGTGGATCCTCCTGAGGGATGGGGGGTGGGAGTAGAGAGAGAATTAGAGAGACAGACAGATAGATAGATAGAGAGAGAGAGAGAGAGAGAGAGAGAGAGAGAGAGAGAGAGAGACACAGACACAGAGAGAGTCAGAGAGAGACAGAGAGAGAGAGAGAGAGACAGAGAGAGAGAGAGAGAGAGAGAGAGAGAGAGACAGAGAGAGAGACAGAGAGAGAGAGAGAGAGAGAGACAGAGAGAGAGACAGAGAGAGAGAGAGAGAGAGAGAGAGAGAGAGAGAGAGAGAGAGAGAGAGATGAGCTCAGTCAGTCCTTTAACTCTCATTAAACAGAAGAGACTATTCACTCTTGGTTCCCCATAATGCACTGCTTCTCCCCTGAACAGAGGAATGCTTGTGTGTGTGTGTTTGTATGTAGCGCAGAGTGCAATACTGCAGCCTTACACACTGTACAATAGTGATACAAAATGCAGCAATTATTCATTACAAAAAAGAGCAGGCAGGCAGGCAGGCAGGCACACGCACGCACGCACGCAAACCAGGTGGCGCACTGACTGTCTTCAACCCATCTGCCTCAAGTGTATGCGCGCACGTGTGTGTGTGTGTGAGAGAAGTCGTGAAACAAGTAGGCTCCTCCATCTGTAGAATAACAGGCAAGTGAGAGATGTCATAAGGCCTTACGTCATCAGTATCCTGACTGCAGCTCAAAACACACACACACACACGCTCGCACAAACACACGCACACGTGCACACACACGTCATACTGTGATTCAAAACAAACAATGACGAGGCAAATCAGTGTGAAGACACCAACCAGCAGCAGGAGAAAAACATCTATATCTGATCTAGTTTTCATTCCGTCATCACAAAACAAACACCTTATTAACACTCGGTTAGTGTGTGTGTGATTTCATGGGTGAGTTAAAGATGGAGGTATCCAGCACAGTGTGTGTGTGTGTGTGTGTGTGTGTGTGTGTGTGTGTGTGTGTGTGTGTTTCTGGTTGATCAGCGTGGGAACGGCATCGTCGCTGCAAATCACCTGCTGAACAACACACTGAGTAATGAAAAAACCCAGCAACGGCCGTGTGTGTAACATGGTAAACACACACACACACACACACACACACACACACACACACACACACATACACACACACATACACACACACATACACACACACATACACACACACATACACACACACACACACACACACACACACAAACACTTTCTCTCTCTCTCTCGCTCGCTCTTTAAGAAGCACCATGATGCCAAACCAAGATATCTCAGTACATATTTTTGGAAATATTTCGCTTTTATTCCACATTAATGAGCTGAAAACCGTCTCGGTTTCCCAGGACAGGAAGTGGAGCGGCGCGCGTGACCCAGGAAGGAAGTTGACCAAAAGCACAAACCATGAAGCCAAAGTAAACGCTGTTTACAAGAGCAGGATAACTACTGTCTGTTAAATCACACATCAGTCACCCTGCATGTTACCGGTGTGTACAGTTTCTGAGAAGTTAGCTGTCTAAGGTGTATAACGGATTTGACAGTGATGGGGGATGTTTTTGTTGTTGCCATGGTTACGCTATTCTATGCAGAGCTCCAGAATCTAATTACATAACAGTTCGGCATTCAAACCATGAGCTGGGTAAAAAACCAGAACGATCACAGAGGAAAAGTGGTCTGTTGTTGTTGTTGTGTGTGTGTGTGTGTGTGTGTGTGTGTGTGTGTGTGTGTGTGTGTGTGTGTGTGTGTGCACGCCCGTGTCTCACCCATGTGGTCGTCCTGCTATTGTGGTCGATGAAAAACGGTCGTCCGTTGGGGGCGATCCTCATCTCCCACCCCGGGGGCAGGAAGCTCTGAGTGACCTTGTGTTGGGATTTGGGCGAGCTGTAAGGCGAAGGCTGAGGGGACTGCGGGTTCGAGAGTGTGTCCTTCACCGCCCGAGGATGCGGCACGCTATTGGCTCCCTGCAAACAGGAAGTAGAAATCATCAGCCGGAGTTCAAGTGTAGGGTTCTCGCTACGAAACTCACTTGCCCCACCTTACACTTCACATGGCTCCGCCTCCTGTTACTGTAAACCCTTGTTCATTAAAAATGGCAAACTTTAGGATCGCTTGTTTGTTGTCGCGTGCTGTTTGATTAGAGTGATGGGAAGGTGAAATACGGTGCATCCGGAAAGTATTCACAGCGCTTCACTTTTTCCACATTTTGTTATGTTATAGCCTTATTCCAAGATGGATTAAATTCATTATTTTCCTCAAAATTCTACAAACAATACCCCATAATGACAACGTGAAAGAATTTTGTTTGAAATCTTTGCAAATTTATTAAAAATAAAAAACAAAAAAAGCACATGTACATAAGTATTCACAGTCTTTGCTCAATACTTTGTTTTAGCACCTTTGGCAGCAATTACAGCCTCAAGTCTTTTTGAGAATGATGCTGCAAGCTTGGCACACCTATTTTTGGGCAGTTTCTCCCATTCTTCTTTGCAGGATCTCTCAAGCTGCATCAGGTTTGATGGGGAGCGTCGGTGCACAGCCATTTTCAGATCTCTCCAGAGATGATCAATCGGGTTCAAGTCTGGGCTCTGGCTGGGCCACTCAAGGACATTCACAGGGTTGTCCTGTAGCCACTCCTTTGTTATCTTGGCTGTGTGCTTAGGGTCGTTGTCCTGTTGGAAGATGAACCTTCATCCCAGTCTGACGTCCAGAGCGCTCTGGAGCAGGTTTTCATCAAGGACGTCTCTGTACATTGCTGCATTCATCTTTCCCTCGATCCTGACTAGTCTCCCAGTTCCAGCTGCTGAAAAACATCCCCACAGCATGATGCTGCCACCACCATGCTTCACTGTAGGGATGGTATTGGCCAAGTGATGACTGGTGCCTGTTTTCCTCCAGACATGACGCTTGCCATTCAGGCCAAAGAGTTCAATCTTTGTTCAATCTTTGGTCTGAGAGTCCTTCAGGTGCCTTTTGGCAAACTCCAGGCGGGCGGTCATGTGCCTTTTACTGAGGAGTAGCTTCCGTCTGGCCACTCTGCCATACAGGCCTGATTGATGGAATGCTGCAGAGATGGAAGTTTCTCCTTTCTGCACAGAGACACGCTGGAGCTCTGTCAGTGGGACCATCGGGTTTTTGGTCACCTCCCTGTGTAAGGCCCTTCTCCCCCGATCGCTCAGTTTGGCTGGGCGGCCAGCTCTAGGAAGAGTCCTGCTGGCTCCAAACTTCCTCCATTTACGGATGATGGAGGCCATTGTGTTCATTGCCTTCAATGCTGCAGAAATGTTTCTGTACCCTTCCCCAGATCTGTGCCTCGACACAATCCTGTCTCGGAGGTCTACAGACAGTTCCTTGGACTTCAAGGCTTGGTTTGTGCTCTGACATGCATTGCTAACTGTGGGACCTTATATAGACAGGTGTGTGCCTTTCCAAATCATGTCCAATCAACTGAATTTACCACAGGTGGACTCCAATCAAGTTGTAGAAACATCTCAAGCATAATCAGTGGAAACAGGATGCACCTGAGCTCAATTGTGTGTGTCATGGCAAAGGCTGTGAATACTTATGTACATGTGCTTTTTTTGGTTTTTATTTTTAATAAATTTGCAAAGATTTCAAACAAACTTCTTTCACGTTGTCATTATGGGGTATTGTTTGTAGAATTTTGAGGAAAATAATGAATTTAATCCATCTTGGAATAAGGCTGTAACATAAGAAAATGTGGAAAAAGTGAAGCGCTGTGAATACTTTCCGGATGCACTGTAAGCGTTTTAGAAGCGATGAAGACGGAAAATGGAGAGACACCGTGGCTCTTTCTGTGAAGAACGAGACAGCGGTCCTGGAACGCGCTCGCTTGCGGCAAATGGCCAAGCGGCACTGACTCCAAAGGAACAGGTTTCACACAGCGGCCAGTTAAAGACTGCTGCCAAGAAGAAGAGGGAAAAACCGTACACATGCTGACTAGCACGCAAACACACACACACAGCGATGAGGAATCAAACCTGATATGCACAACAGCTGCAAAGACCATTTCATCACACAGTGTTTCGTAATCATGCTCGAGGTTGCAACCTTGAGGCCCGAAAACGTTCGAAATACAACGTTTTGCTTTAAAGAGAGGAACTGGAGAAGCTGTTAGTTTATTCTTTTATATTTAAATCAGCTGAAGAACTGATGATGATGAACTGATGAAGAAGAACTATTCCGCAGAACTTGTATTTATTATTGTTTATTTTGGATTATTAATGGATTGTTATTCCGGCTGCTTTACAGATTTTTCTGAAACACTCCCATACCAGTATAAAAAGTAAAATGGTGAATTATTATTGATATTAATAATAATAATAACAATCATAATAATAATAATAATAATAATAGTAACAATAAAAGTGTTCTGTGGTGTTCCTTCAGATCAGATAGAAGAGAATTCAGGAGAGTTTTATAATCCCGAGTGATTAATAATCCAGGTAATACAGTAACAGAGTTAGTATAAAAAGACAGGAAACTAAAGGACAGAAAAATAAACTATGGAAAATGGATAGAGGGGACGGTAAGGGCTGGTCAGATAGAGGGAAGGATGAGTCTCACCTCTGGAGGAGTGGACAGGGTGACTGTGGGGGAACTAAGGCTACGAGGTCGGCGTATTTGGGGTTCACTAAGATGGCCGCTGGACGAAGGTGTAGTAGCTACAGCACCTCCTACAGCTCCTGCAGGAGAACTCACTCCATCCTCAGTGTGCTAGCAGAGGGAAATGAGGAGGGGGTTACGAGGAACAACGCATGCACGCACACACACTTTCATAATTCACTCCACACAGACTCTCATTTACACTATCACATATTCTAACAGACAGATAGATAGACAGGCGCACAGACACACAGAGACACAAACTGCGGGATACACAGACAGAAAAACACAGACAGGGGCCCCCACACAGAAAGATGGAAAGACAAAGACAAAGACAGAGACCGATACAGAGACACACAGACAAAGAGGCAGACAGATACAAAGACAATCAGTATGTTTACATGGGCAACAATAATCCGATATTAACCCTATTAAGACGATACTCTGATTAAGAAACTATGTACACATGTAAACAGAGATTATTGATGACCTTAATCCGACTAAAGTCATACTCGAAGTAAACACAAATGGAATTAAGACATGTGGAGTGTTCCTGTTATCGATGTGCATTACAGACATGTACACACCTTAACCACACTATTAACGCCGTGTGGGAGTTTTCACCGTATTGTGCGACAGGACACATACACACAGCAGTACGCAGTTTTGGACACAGCCCACGGTTTCAAGCAGTCATATATTAGCACGTGTAGCATGACAAATAATTAACTGCACTTGAAGCTTTTGTAAAGTTAACAATTAAAACACCCAAAACTGTATAAGGTACATAAAGACCAACTGTATGTTTGGAGGGAACATCGGACGGCGTGGCGCTGGGATGTAATGACGTGTGCCGTTAATCGATCTATGTTCTATAACACGTAAAACAGGAACATAAACGCAATATTCTAAAAGCGACTCATGTAAACACCTTTATCAGAATATTATACTGTCTTATTCAGAATAAGGTCAATAATGAGATTACTGCTGTCCATGTAAATGTAGTCACAGACAGACAGACAGATAGACAGTCAGTCTGCTGTACCTGGAGAATAGGGCGTGTCCACGTCGTGCTGCGGTTGTTGTGGTTGACGTAATAAGTTCGGCCCTTGGTGTCTTTTCTCTCCTCCCAACCTGAGGGCAGGGACTGAAACACGCACACACACACACACACACACACACACACACACACACACACACACACACAGTTAAACAGATGAACACTCAGTTTAAACCATGTTGGAGATTCAGGAGCCACTGATGCTGATCTGTCACAGATTGAGATCAGGAGGAAATGATGAGCTGATACACACACACACACACACACACACACACACACACACACACACACACACACACGATACACACGATACACGCGTTACACAATACACACGGCTCTGCTGCTTGGCCACCTGCGTTACAGATTCACGTTCGTTATAAGCAGTGGAGAGTGAAGATGATGATTGGGTTAGATATCGTGTTTAATTAAAAAGTCTGAATCCTGACTAAAAGCTATACACACACACACACACACCAATATAATAAAAACAAAAATCAATAATATAAAACATGAAGGCCGGGTATGATGGTAAAACAATCCCCAGTACACACCTCACCACGAAAACCAGCGTGAAATGAAAAACTTAATATATGAAATTAAAATAAATGAAAGGAAACCAGAAGAGTGTGTGATAGACTGAGGAAGAGGAGGAAGAGGAGGAGGAGGAAGAGGAAGAGTGTATTACCATGGGCTGCTCTAGGCCTGTGACCGTTTGGGCTCGGGTTCGTCTGGACTGCGACGTCTGCTGACACACAACAGCTCAGTTACACGACAGAGGCATCATGGGTAAGGAGGAGAAAAAGAGAGAGAGAGAGAGAGAGAGAGAGAGAGAGAGAGAGAGAGAGAGAGAGAGAGAGAGAGAGTGTGTGTGTGTGTGTGTGAGTGAGAGAGAGAGACAGAGAGAGAGAGAGAGAGAGGGTGAGACAGAGAAAGAAAGAGTAGGAGTGATCAGGAAGCATGATTAAGAAATATTCTCAATCAGAAGAGTGAAGGAAATATTTGTAATCAAAGGTGATTTTTAGGGTAGGAATGAATTTAAAGGGGAACTTAAAGGGACGGTGGAGAACATTTTAAAAATCAAAGTAGAATGTAGAAGCACAACAAAGTGAAGCTTTGTGAACACAGTGAATTTAAAGGGACGGTGGGGTTATTTTTTGGGAACAGAGTGAATTTAAAGGGACGCTGGAGGTTATTTTTTGGGAACATTTGGTAATTGGAGGTGAATTTAAAGGGGCGGAGTCTGTAATTTTGGGGATTGGCCTAAATTGAAAGGGATGGTGGAGGTGATTTAGGAATCAGAGTGAATTTAAAGGGGCGGTGTATGCAATATAACAGGGTAGGGAATCTGTGTGCTCAGGAGTGACATTAAAGGGATGGTGAAGATTATATTCATCACTGGTGTGAATTTAATGGCTCGGTGAATACTTATATTAAGTGCGAGGATTTTAGAGTCTGTGAATAAAGAAAAAGCAAACACTTAGAGGAATAAATGCCAGAGTGTAGTGATTAGACTGGATTAGACAGTGGATTAGATTAGATTAGAGCGTCTGAGGAGAGAAGTCAGAAGAAGCAGAACAGCTGAGACAGGATTGTTATCATGTGTGTTATAAACACTAACTCTTTCATTTCAACGCTGAGGGAGATGAACACGCTGACCCGTCTCTACTGCGGTCATTAATTAGGGATGCACCGAAATGAAAATTCTTGGCCGAAGCCGAATATAATGAAAAACTTACCGAACACCAACCACGCTTTTTTGCGTTTTTCCATTTATTTTGCCATTTTTTTCACCGTTGCATAAATTAAATAGTCAAATGTGCTTTTTACTATTTGGTGTAGCTTTTCAAAGAAAAAATCAATTACAAAAACTACAATTTCAAAATATTTAATTAACACATTTTTCACATTTTAAAAAAAAATCCAGCAGGCATAGGCTACCAACAAGGCACAATATAACTTTAAATAAATAAATGAGTAAAATAAAAATATTTTGATGTGGTCATCTTCGAGCCCCCTTGAATAGCCGATGTTAGGCCTATAACTGACCGCTGAAAGAATGGAACACTCTGTAGCCTGCAACAAAAAAGTGCACTGACAAGAGTGCAAAACATGGTTCTATTGGGTTCTATTCGGCTGATTATATTGGGGATGTATACCGCTCACGTCCCTGTACACCTCGCAGAGTATTATAGCAGATATAGTAGAGTTAGATACGTTGTTAATGTTATGTCCCTTGACAGATTTAGATAGTTTAAACTATAGATTAGTTCATGTAGTCCCCACTGGTTTTTCCGCTCCCAGTCCATAGTACTAGTTCATGTTTCTTGTTTTGTGTTTTGACCCTGTTTTCTGTGACCGCGACTCTGATTCCTGCTTTGACCCGTTTATGCCTGTTTGCCGATCGCCCGACCCTTTGCCTGTCTTGACTACATTTTTTGGATTACGATTTGGATTTGTCTGCCTGCCCTTAAATAAATACGTCTTTACCTGCTTCCATAATCTACTCCCTCACGTCTCGCGATGTGACAGAATACTCCGGAACAGAAACAAAGAAAACACACGTGTCCACAGTAAACATCCGAAGAGCACGTAGCTCGTGCATGCACGTGCCCCCTCATCGAGGTCGTGACATTCGCGCGTCTCACTCTGGTTGCTAGGCTATTTGGTCGCTTCATCAAACACGTCACTGTTCGGTCAAATTCATTCGGCCTTTTCACTTATTTCAGTTGCCGAACATTCCATTCGGTGCATCCCTAAAATTAATGAATAAATTTACTCCAGAGGAACTGGTTTAAA
Organism: Ictalurus punctatus; assembly: GCF_001660625.3. NCBI lineage: Eukaryota > Metazoa > Chordata > Actinopteri > Siluriformes > Ictaluridae > Ictalurus > Ictalurus punctatus. The sequence continues at coordinate 8,253,044 of NC_030433.2, read as the reverse complement.
GCCAGGAGATGATGTCACTTCCTGTCTCTGCAGCAATACAGCACCAACATCAGCTGTGTGTGTATTTTTTTTTTTCCCAACGGACCCTTATTTGTGAAATAATCAACACGAAAAAATCAACAATATGCGAAAAACACACACACACACACACACACACACACACACACACACACACACGGTGTATTACGACTCTGTATTTTAGAATATAGGAAATATAAATGCTATATCTTTCCTATATTCTGGATTTATGAATCCCAGGAAAAAGCTACCACACAGAGACGAAACAAAATCCACAGAACACAAAACAGAAAAAAATAATCAGCCTAGACCTTCAGTATCAGGACCATGAGGAGAAAAAGAAAGAAAGGGAAAGAGAAGAAAGAGAAAAAGAGGGAGGAAGGAGAAATGGAAAAGAAAAGGAAGGAGAAATGCATTAGGAAGTCAAAAACAAGAAGAAGGAGAAATGGATGTGAAAGCTTAAATGGAAGAATAAACGGAAATGGAAGAACAACAGAAAGATGAAGAAGGAAATGAAAGAAGGAGAAAAAGAAGAAAAAATGGAGAGGAAGAGAAAGAGGTAGAGGAAGAAAAAATGAAGAAGAAGAAGAAATGAATGTGGAAGATTAAGAGGAAGAATAAATGGAAAAGGAAGAACATGAAAAAGAAGAAGAAATGGAGGGGAAGAGTAAGGGGCAGAAGAAGAGGATGATGAAGTAGAAGAAGAAAAAACACGAGAAAGATGAAGTAGGAAAGAAAGAATGAGGAGACAAAGAAGAAGAAGTAATGAATGCGGAAGATTAAGAGGAAGAATAAACAGAAATGGAAGAACAGCAGAAAGATGAAGGAGGAACAGAAAGAACGGAGAAGAAAAAAAAAAAGATGTGGAGGACCACAAGAAGAAGAAATGGTACAGGAGAGAAAGAGGTAGAGGAAGAAGAAAAGAGGCAGAAGAGGACTATGAAGAAGATGACGATGTTCCTCACACTACAGTTCATTAGCCAATCAGATGTTACATTATTACTGAGTTAACGTGAGCTTCACTTCCCGTCATTACAGCGAGATGATTTCATGAACAGGTTTGCTCACGTTCAGCTCGGGGAATCTGCATGTACTAGTGTAGCGACTAGCAGCTAATAAAACCACGCCATGACGTGTCTCTTGGCATCTCCAATCCATCTCCTGGTCCACACGGAGACGCAGATGATCCTGTATGGCTGTGTACTTATCCTAACCGTGACACTGACACCAACCCGTATGAAAGCCGTCGCTCCGTCAGTCACAACCCCACCGACTTCATATATACGCTTCATTAAAAAGTTATAAATATTACAATAATCAAATTAAATTGGTTTAAAACAAAAATAAATAAATAAATAAATAAATAAATAAATGAAAGTACTGACCCCCTACATGTTGACTTTTTAAACAGTTAAACATTTTTATTTTAGTTTCAGGATTTCAGAACCTCCAGGATCTTGAAGTGAAGCCCGTCTTACCTTCTGACCCTGAGGAAGACATTTAGTGTCCACGACAAGGCTGTGAAGAACGCAGCGAGCTTCTCCCAACATCCGAAACGACAGAATTCCAACACAAACAGACAAAACATTCATAAAAATCCACTGTGTGAGAGAAACATCCTCACGCAACCTCAAACCTCAAACATGCCAGACTGCGAGCACACCGACTGACTCATCCGGCAAGTCCGAGCACTTCCACTCCACCTTCAGAGGTGTTTCTCTTTCTACGCTCACCCCCAAAAAAAAACAACAAAAAAAAAACCCTCCCAGCTAAATAATTCACAGATCGACTATCTTGGCCACGCCCCCTTCCGTGCAGCAGAAACTGTTTCCACCAAACAGTCACGAGAAAGTGAAAACGAAAACAAAAACCAAGACGAATCTGTATGTCTGAAACTACTCAAACAACCATGAGAGCGGTCCTTAAACAACACAAACACCTTCTCAGAACAACAAAAATAGCAAAAGGTCACATGATGGGTCTAATAACTTCCACATATGGTTTTAATATATGATGTTTATGAGAAATCAGTAACACACATCCATACATTTTCACTGGATACCAAACATTCCTAACGAACACAGTTTGATCACCGACACACACACACACACACACACACACACACACACACACACACACACACACTCGTTTTCCGATGGATGTAAAGACAAAATGCCAAATGGTGGACACAAATTATGATCAGGCACTTGATCTCCAGGCCAGCAGGGGGCTAGTACTCTGTATTCATAATATTAAAAAATTATAAATGAAGGCCTGCTACAATGAAGGCCTACAATGAAGGCTTGCTACGATGTCCAGCATTACGTAGTTTTACTTCATCATTCCACCTAGATTTTAAAAGTCATCTTGACAATTTTATCATACTACAAAAAAAAGAAAACTCAGAAGAAGAAGAAGAAGGTAAAGCTCTCTGTTTACTTTGCTCGCTTTGGTTTCTGCTCTCCAGCGCCGACTAACTCAACCAATCAGAGAGCTTCGATACGTTCGCTAGGCTGAAACGTGCAAACCCAAAAACTGCAGCTGTTACGGATGCTCTCGGTCTCCGCCCACTTCCAAAAAACATACAAAAAAACCCCAAACATCCATTTATTCTCAGCTGGAAAGGGGAATAGCATGTGTGTGTGTGTGTGTGTGTGTGTGTGTGTGTGTGTGTGTGTGTGTGTGTGTGTATGTGTGTGTGTGTGTGTGTGTGTGTGTGTGTGTGTGTATGTGTGTGTGTGTGTGTGTGTGTGTAGGTGTACGGCCAATAACAGCATTGAAGCATGTTCACGGCAAACAAACTGCTACTGTAGAGCAAGACCCACCCCCTGGGCGTGGGGCATACAGTATATACGCTCCACAGAGCATTTCATAGGAATGAACAAGATTAGTACATGATAAGTCAGCAAAAAAGAATTTTCAAAGAAGTGACAAACTATAAAATTCAAAAGAAAAAAACTTTGTGTGTGTGTATATATCAATCATTGTATTGGTGATTTCAGGAGCATTTTAAAACCTTAGTTTCAGGGTTTAATAGCAGTATTTCCGAACGTAATGATGACACACAAACATGCCTCATCCAGTTGTACGTACATGACATCCTACATTCTTCTGATCAGGCCTCCAGGGAGAGAATCACTTTACAGAGAGGCGAGAGGTAGTTACACAAATACCAGAATAAACGGTTTCTCCTAACAATAACAACACAAATTGAAGAGCTCCCACACACACACACTCACACTCTCTCTCTCTCTCTCTCTCTCTCTCTCTCTCTCTGATTAAAGCCACTTGCCATGAGGAAGAACTGGAAAAGTGACACAGAGCATGTGCTTCAGGTTTAGCAGCATAAAATATATAAATAAACACAGAAGAGAAAGAGAGAGAGAGGGAGAGAGAGAGGGAGGGAGAGAGAGGTGGGTAAGTAAACTAATTGCCCCGTGCAGAGAGGAGTGGAAGAAAGAAATGAGGCGTGATGAAGGAAAGACACGTACCATAGGCGAGGGAGTCTGAGCCTGATCACTCACTCCATCAGTCATACTGGAGGAACGCAACCTGGATGACAGGAGAGACTGAGAGAGAGAGAGAGAGAGACAGAGAGAGAGACAGAGAGAGATCGATCAACCCATACCCTCTGACCATTACACCATTCCCTCAATCTCTCTAATGAATGTCCCTTTCTCCATCCATCTGTCCATTCCTCTATTCATGCACACATCTCTTCATATATCCAGCCCTCTGTCCAAATCACCAAATCAGTCAGTCCATCCATCCATCCCATCAATTTTACCAATCAATCACTTCATCACTCTATCTATCCCTCCATCCTCATCAGTAGTGTTAGCATGAGCCTGCAGTCGGATTAGCCATAATTAAAAAAAGAAAAGCAGGTGTAACCCATATAAATACTCCACTTAAGTCATACGCCACGGTTTAATCGTTAAATTCACTAACAAGCACAAAATCGGGATGAAAAAATGAAGCTACGTTTCTCCACGTCATCGGCTTTCGCTGCCCTAATTATTATTAATAACTGATGAGTAATTATAAATATAATATTGTTATATAATTATAAAATTATCTTAACGTACATGACGTTTTATACAAATATTTCTGTGAAATATATTCTTGAAAAACAGGTAAAAAAATGTAATTAATTAAATATATTTAACAGTAAAGGAATAGAAAAACTAAACAACTGCTAAATCATTGCAAAAAATACTTGTAATATTAAAATTATTCAAATTTAAATATAATTTAGCAAAAATCAGGATAGATTAATCGGTAAAATATAGATTTTAAAACTATAACTTTCATTTCTACTCAATCACAACTGAGAATAACAATTCAGCAGGTCAGTGTTAAAAGTAATGGCACCCTGTAAGTTCGACTGGACTCTGCTGTTCCATCTAAATCCATCCATATATCCCTCGCATATACACCTCTCCCTCATCCATCTATCATACCGCTATCCATCTACAGATTCCCCCCATCCATCCATCCATCCATCCTTCCCTCCTTCTCTCACCCCGGTGTTGTTCGCTCCACTCATTTCTCCGTTGGTGTTAGGCGTGAGTGACAGCCTCATGGTGATCTCCTCTGAAAACTCTGGAGTGCTGAACTGATGAATGGGTGTGGCAGAGGGGGCGGGGGCGGGGCCAGCCACAGCCTCACTCATCCCTGAGAAATCCTCTTCTGTGATAGGGTCCCAGGACTGGGAGGGGAGGGGCTAAATAAAAATTGCCCAATAATAAAAAGGAATGGTTTATTTATTTTTTTTGTTGTTCAGAAGAACTGTAAAATATCAAGATCAATCAAGAACATAGAGTACACTGCTTTTATAAAAAAAATATTTATAAACAAGGGACAAACAAGGGTGTCAAAGGTCAGTCTCACATCATCAAGGTCTCGGGGGTCGAGGTGTTCGTTCTCCAGGTCCTCGCTGATATGACGTCTGGAACGAAACACTCTGTGCGCTTCCTGGTTGATCTGACGCAGGTGATTATCGCTTTCCGTCTCGGATACCATGTCACTGCCAGACAGAGAGACACAACAAGCAGGAAATGACATCACACCTCTTCCTGAAACAATGCTAGTCAGCAGGATTTATTATTATTATTATTACTATTAACTCAAACAAAAACATGGATCTTTTCTCAGATTTTCACTCACTTCATTCATATTTACAGAAAAAAAACACTGCAAGCCAAAACACAGCATTTTTGATTCACTTCCTGCAGTGAGTCGACTTGGAGACGAATCCCTTGCTCAAGAGAGTTGACTCAGAAGCAAATCGACAGCACTTCAATCAGAACCTCCTAAAGAACCGCACTGAGGGGGAGAACGCACCCAGGTTCCACTCAATTGCACTTGAACGCTTTCAGAAATTAAAGTACTGTAAAACCTGTCTCCGACACAAGGAAGATATCCTGAGTAGTGCAACTGTGTAAGATTCTGGATCCTCAACAATGCCACAGACATCAGGGCATCAGGACAGAAGGGGCGCCAAAACTTTGTCAGTTCCCTAGGTGACGTGTATGAATGATGTTTAACCGACGCTTTATCTGTTAGTGTGAATTTGACAGGGAGCCCAAGAGAGAGATGAGTGAAACTGTTCGGCAATGCAAAGTGGGTGGGGCGAGTACAAATTTATGCAAATAAGGAGCGAGGTGACATGGCGATTACTGATAGGTGAGAGACGGAGGTGAACTTACTTATTGTTTCCCACCTGAGACACATAATTTGTGTCACTGCTTCCATGTCTACAGAACCGGTCGTTGTGATGGTACCCGTGAAACCATGGCAACCAACAGTAAACTGAAGATAGGATAAAGACTTGAGTGACGTACGTTAAGTGTGTGTGTGTGTGTGTGTTTGTGTGCGCATACACTGTGCTGGGTCTTTTCCACTGCGTGGTTCGGTTGTTGTGATTAACGTAATACGTCCGGCCGAGATTATCCACTTTCTCTTCCCAACCTGCCGGCAATGGAGGAAGGACCTGCTGAGAATGACGAGAACCGCCGTGATCTACCGAGTCCACCTCCCAACCCTGAGAGAGAGAGAGAGAGAGAGAGAGAGAGAGAGAGAGAGAGAGAGAGAGAGAGATCACTACAGACGAACGAAGAGATAATGAGAGACAGTGGGAGAAAGGGAGACATGGGGGGAGAGAGCGAGAGAGAGAGAGAGAGAGAGAGAGAGAGAGAGAGAGATAAAGAGATCACTACAGACGAACGAAGAGATAATGAGAGACAGTGGGAGAAAGGGAGACATGGGGGGAGAGAGCGAGAGAGAGAGAGAGAGAGAGAGAGAGAGAGAGAGAGAGATGAAGACAAAGAGATAGACAGATGGGGAGAGACATTAAGTGAGACCAGAGAGTGAGAGGGTGAAAGATGCAGAGAGTTAGAGAGACAGACGTAGAAAGAGAGAGAGAGAGAGAGAGAGAGAGAGAGAGAGAGAGAGAGAGAGAAAGAGAGAGAGCGCTCACCTCAGCCTCCTCCCTCATCTCGCCACTCTCTTCCTCCTGAGCACCGTTCTTCGGCAGGTACGCCATCTTCAGCCTCAGATAACCTTTCACCCTTGACTTATGACTGAACGAACACACACACACCCACACACACACCCACACACACACACACACACACACACACACACACACACACACACACACACACACAAGCAAGCACGAAAAATACAATAACAATCAGTGACAGAATGTAAAAAGTATTAAAGCAGCAACCAGTGCATGGAATAGCTAATTTTAGGGCCAGAAAAAAAAAAAAAAAAAAACAGAAGCCTGAAATTATGAAACTAATGAGATTCACCATATTTTAAACTCATAACCAACAATTTTTTAAGAGGTCTTTCAAACTATATGTTTATTACAGATCCAGAAACAACACAAACTACAAACTGTACCTTTAAAATATACACACACAAATATTAGCAACCAATCCAGATCCTATCCAGACTGTAACAAGAAAACAATCATCCGAATAGTCTGGGGATGTACTGTACGCAGAACATTTTAGGAGTTATTTAAAAACTACACAACAACAATTTTTTTTTTAATGTTCCTAAATTTATAGTTCTTTTAGGGGCCCAGGCACTTTAAATGAATAGTTTGGTTGCACAAAAGTGATTGAAAAGTTGTGTTAGGGTTTAAGTGTTACTAGTGTGGCCAACAAACTTACAGCTGCCAACTTCAAGATTCTGCACTACAACCGTTTGTAGCTTTCTTCTGTCTATGTTTATAGACAACACACACCGATCAGCTGTAACATTAAAACCACTTGTCTAATATTGTGCCTGCAAAACAGCTCTGAGTCATCGAGGCATGGACTCCACAAGACCTCTGAAGGTGTGCTGTGGTATCTGGCACCAAGACATTAGCAGCAGATAATTTAAGTCCTGTAAGTTGTGAGGTGGGACCTCCGTGGATCGGACTTGTTTATCCCACAGACGCTCGATCGGATTGAGATCTGGGAAATTCAGAGGTCGAGTCAACACCTTGAACTCTTTGTCATGTTCCTCAAACCGTTCCGAACAGTTTCTGCAGTGTGTCAGGGAGCATTATCCTGCTGAAAGAGGCCACTGCTATTAGGGAATTCCGTTACCATGAAGGGGTGTACTCGGTCTGCAGCACTGTTTAGGTAGGTGGTACGTCTCAAAGTAACATCCACATTAACTCCAGGATCCAGGGTTTCGCAGCAGAACCTTACCCAGAACATCACACTACATCTTCACATAGTGCATCTCTTCCCCAAGTAAGCGACGCACGTGCCTGTCCACATGATGTAAAAGAAAACATGACTCATCAGATCAGACCACCTTCTTCCATTGCTCCATGGTCCAGTTCTGATGCTCATGTTCCCATTGTAGGAGGTTTCAGTGGTGTTCCCATTGTAGGAGGTTTCAGCTCCATACGCAGCAAGCTGTGATGCTCTGTGTATTCAGACTCCTTTTTCAGCAGCTTGTGTTACAGTAGATCTTCTGTGGGATCAGACTGGACAAGCTAGCATTCGCTCCCCATGCACATCAATGAGTCTTGGGCACCCATGACCCTGTCGGCGGGTCACCGGTTCTCCTTCCTTGGACCACCTTTGCTAGGTACTAATCGCTGCATTCTGGGAACACCCCACAAGTCCTACTGTTTTGGAGATGCTCTGACCCAGTCGTCTAGACGTCACAATTTGGTCCTTGCCAAAGTCGCTCAGATCCTTACACTTTGCCATTCCTGCTACCACATCGAGAACTTAGAGAACTGACTGTTCACCTGCTGCCTAATAAATATATCCCACCCCTTTACAGGTGCCAATGTATCGAGATAATCAATGTTATTCACTTCACCTGTCAGTGGCTTTAATGTTATGGCTGATCGGTATAAACCGGAGGCTATATGCTTCCATCACTTGTTAGCTACTCGTTTGTGGATGCAATCCAAACATTTTGGTTGATTGACCATATTTTGTGTTAAACAAAATCCAAAAAAACCAAAACAAACAAAACAAAACAGAAAACACTGACCTTCTTGGCCTGAGGAGGAAGTCTTTAAATGTGTATGGCCGCTCCATCGCCGGATCCTCTGTCTGCGAACAAACCAAAACAGACTCAAAGTAAATAAAGAAAGCAACAGCCTCAGCTCTATCACACTGCAAAGCTGTGAACATCTGAGCGTTGGTGAGTGAGTCAGGGAAAGCAGTTAGAGGCTGAACACCATGGCGAACTTCCAGAGTCCTGCTTACGTAATCAACATCTCCTGTTACATATTCCATGCAGGCCACAGGTTGTAGCTCTACAGAACAGCAGCTGCTATTAGTGGCTCCACAAGAATCAACGGCATCAGCAAATCTGCCAGAGACCAAGAATGTACATAAACAAGGAAAATTTAACCAAAAAAAAAAAAAAAAAAGAAGGATTTCAGAATCTGAGACTGGAAACTGCATCTACTGAAAGCTCTGAGAAACCCATCAGCTTTAGCAGTATAACTGCTTCGAGGAGATCAGCTCATTATATCATCTGTTCCTCTTTATTTACTCATTTAAAGCTGGATTTCCCGAGACTTGGTGCACCCAGCACCTGGCAGAGGATGTTAGATAGCAGTCAGATTAAACGTGAGGTGTGGACAGCCTGGAAAAAAACAACAAAAAACCAGCACCGTTCTAGGAAGCAGCTACGTGTCTGAAGTGCCACTCACATCCGCGAGATAAATCCCAGTATTTCCTTAAAAGATCCTATCAGACTAGTCTGGGACATAAGTGGCCAATTTCAACGGTTTCTTCCACTTCGTATCTTTATCTTTCCGTGGTAGAACTATCCATATCCAGTACACAACCGATTAGGAAACACACCAAAAACACCCCAAAAGAAGTGTGTCTGCTGTTGACGTGACACTGAAGAGCATCAGCAGTCCAGCCTCATGAACGAGTACAGATTAGTTTTAATATCAGTTCTGAATTAGTCGAAGACTAGCTTTAGCAAAGAACCAGGATTATTTTTTTAAATTAGCTTTTATACAATACTAAGATTGGTTATACTACGGATCCAGGACCAGCTTTAGCATCGGTCCAGGAGATCAGTCCAGGACGAGAGTTTCTAGCTTTAAAATATATTTACACAAGATTAGCTTTAATTTAGGGCTAGTGCTAGCTTTAATATAGATCCAGGATTAGTTCAGGATGAGCTTTCCTAGCTTTAATATAGAAACAGGATCAATTTTAAACACAGGCTCAGGATTAGCTTTAATATCATTTAAATGTATGTCTAGAATTTGCTTTAATATGTACTAAGCCAGCACAGGTCCAGGATTCCATTTTACGGTGGTCTAAGATTAATTTCAACATAAGTCATGCACAAGTCCAGCCCCTTTTTTAAAGCATGGGCTTAGGACCAACTAATAACAATTTGTCCAGAATTAGTCCAGGACTAGCTTTAATACACATCAGATCAGCTTTAATAAAAAGGTCCAGGACTGGCGTTAATGCTGGTGCAGTATTAGTCCAGGACTGGCGTTAATGCTGGTGCAGTATTAGTCCAGGACTGGCGTTAATGCTGGTGCAGTATTAGCCCAGGACTGGCGTTAATGCTGGTCCAGTATTAGTCCAGGACTGGCGTTAATGCTGGTGCAGTATTAGTCCAGGACTGGCGTTAATGCTGGTGCAGTATTAGTCCAGGACTGGCGTTAATGCTGGTCCAGTATTAGTCCAGGACTGGCGTTAATGCTGGTCCAGTATTAGTCCAGGACTGGCGTTAATGCTGGTGCAGTATTAGTCCAGGACTGGCGTTAATGCTGGTCCAGTATTAGTCCAGGACTGGCGTTAATGCTGGTCCAGTATTAGTCCAGGACTGGCGTTAATGCTGGTGCAGTATTAGTCCAGGACTGGCGTTAATGCTGGTGCAGTATTAGTCCAGGACTGGCGTTAATGCTGGTCCAGTATTAGTCCAGGACTGGCGTTAATGCTGGTCCAGTATTAGTCCAGGACTAGCTTTATTAGCCTAGCCTATGACTAGCTGTATTTTGGCTCCTGTACTAATTCGGGAGCAGGATGAGTTCAGGTACTACAAGGTCAACACGATACCACGGGCTAGTTAAAAGGACGTCTACACAGTTCCCCCGCCTCCAAGTTTATCGCACCTCTGTGCATGCTAGTTCGACAGCAGGTAGATATTGTTAGCCTTAGGTTAGCATGCGCCCCTGCCTCATGTGACTAACCCCCATATTCATATATGCATATCCAGTGCGTTAAACCTGATATGAAATATTTCAAAACAAATTAAATAGCGTAACAAAAGATTCAAAAACAGCTTAAAAAAATGAACATCCCTCATTTATACAACTATATTTGTGTTACGTTCAGACATTTTAAGAATTTTTAAAGACCCACAGACACTCTGGATAAACCCAGAACTAATACGAGTCCAGTTCTAAACCCTTGACCCTTGCTAAACCCCCTCTGAACTAGCTTTACATGGTTTAGGGATTACATAACATGTGGGAAGTGTGGGATTAGCGCTAATATACACCCAGACGTCTAGCACAAGGTTGAAGAGGGTCCCGAGATCATAAGCTATTCGTAAATGAGAGGAAGTGAGTAAGTCAGGTGACGTGAAAGAGTGAGTGTGCAGAACACGCTTCAGCTTGTAATTATACGTGGCGTTTGTCTGGGATTTAGCTGAAAGCCCACAGCTGCACCCGCTACCACTGAAGACGTTGTGTAATGAGTGATGACAGACACAGAGATTCTGTTTCATAGCTTTGGATTTGATAACGTTAGTCACAATGCTCGCTTAACACAAACATCCTGTAATGTGTTTTAATTTTAACTACAAAACAGCAACAATTCTCTCTATCTCTGTATCTAGTATGTGAGAAAGGAACAGCGGGGTTTGCTTTGAATTGATACTTTTTTTTTGTTGCCCAGGTTCATCTAATAGGGATACCACTGTAACCAATCAGCTCACAGATCCTGCCCCCAATAATACCACTGCAACCAATCAGATCCTGCCCCAAATAATACCACTGCAACCAATCAGATCTCAGATCCTGCCCCCCAGTAATACCACTGCAACCAATCAGATCACACATCCTGACCCAACAGTACCACTGTAACCAATCAGATCAGAGATCCTGCAGCTCCCATCTTCCAATAACCGATCAGACATCAGTTCCAGCCCCCTCAATGCCCCTACAACTAACTGGACCTCAGTTCCCACCCCGATACCAATTTAACCGATCGGACCTTAGTTCCCGTCTATAACACCAAAGCTTTCTAGAACTATTTACAGTTTTACAGACTGATGATCAAAATACCAACTGAGGTTTTTGGCAGAGTTTAAACTTCGTTATAAATTTGTATGTTTTCAATTTTTTTAATCACAATTCATAAAAATACATATTTATGTGCAGTGACACATGTACATGGCAAACATCGGATATAGGGATTGGTCCGGAATTCCCGTATTATAAATTTATAAATATAAATTTTTTACTACCTACTAAACTGGAAACTGTTGTGTTTATACTAGAGATGTCACGAGAACCGATACTTCGGTACCAACATTCTTAAAACGTGACGGTACTTGTTTTTCTGCAGTAGCATTAGCACCGTTTGTAACGAAAGTACCGAGTACCGAGGTTGAGATTCTTCCGGAGCTGAAGGGGGCAGCAAATACGCGCAAGTGTTTTAGTCGGTCCACAAGAGGTGAAGAAGAAGAGGAACGCCTACAAGCACACGGGAAAAACTACAGAAGTTTAGCTTAGCTTAACAAGTTTAGCTCCACCCCGACTCGTTGAGAGGAAAGCTAGTATCGGTTTCCGGTGTGCAACCGATGCTATCCTTCATTTCAAACCAAGCAAGGAAACACCTGGAATTTGGCGAACACCTGAAAGACGGTCCCTATATTATATTTGTTTGAGGCAGCTGGCATTGTGGCCGTGAAAACAGCTAACGTTATGCTCCATGTAATGTTAGCGATAGCCAGTTATTTGTTAACGACGCTAACGCACTGCAGTGTTATAAACTACCTCCTAATGGGCCAGCATGCATCGCCATTCAGCCCGTGTCCTGTCAGCTAAATGTAGATTAATGTCACTAATAATTATTCACATGTTCATGCTTATGATAAATCGTTTTGGCCTGCCACCATATCAGTGAATTTAAACTAACGCTTGCATTCAGAGTATAAGGGGTGTGTGCGTGTGTGCATGTGTGTGCGTGCCTGTGTGTGTGTTTTGTATGTGTATGTGTGCATGCACGCGTTTAGGAGTGCACCTCCGGAGACTCATTGTCGGACAGTGTTTGATAACTACAATACCCTCCCCCATCTCCCTCTCTCTCCCCCTCTTTTTGCCAGTATCAGCCAGAGGAGGATGTCATCCAGGAGAGTTTTTAAATTTTTTAAATTTTATTTTATTTTTATACCACACCGTGGTATCGACTTTGTCATCAAGTATCGTGTACTTTTGGTGGTATCGGTACCGACTACTAGATTTTTGGTATCCTGACATCCCTAGTTTATACTGTATACTAAAAAACTTTTGATGACAAAATCACAATGAAAAGGCCTTGTTTTGCCTAGCTTGACTAAAGCTCTGTGTGTGTGTGTGTGTGTGTGTGTGTGTGTGTGTGTGCGCGTGTTTACTATGGCTTGTTGTTCGGTTTAGTGCTATTTTTCCGTCGTTAGCTGAAGAGGGACACCCTCCTTAACTGGCCCACATGTTTACATTTCAAACACAACCCCCTGTTTCCACTCCCTACAGGGAGAGGGGCTTCGGAGGTTCATGTTTTCAGGAAAGTCGTCCGTGAGGGCATTCCAAGTAAAACACACACACAAACACTCTTATACAAAGAACTTACCGGCAAGTAATTCAGAGGCACATCCACCTGTCCCAGGAAGTCATCTCTAGTCTGTGTGAATCAGAGGAAAAACAGAATTAGCACTTGAATTTGGAGGGACTCATCACACACACACACACACGCGACCCAGAGAGAAAAACCAGCTACGATCTGAAGAATGGAGGAAAAGAAAGAAGAAAGGGGAGAGTGAGTGAGCAAGGGAGAGAGAGAGAGAGAGAGAGAGAGAGACCCAGTTTACGATTACTCCAGTGAGGAAGAGACGAGGATGTAAAAGGGAAAAGGTCAAAGGTTCAGTGGGTCAGGGGTCGTGTTTCAGTCACCGCGTGAAGCCTCGGCTCGCACCCTGAAAGCCACACAGTGAAACTAATCTATGCTGCGTGTCCAGTTACGCTAACTCTGCTCATAGGCTCATTTACCTGTCCGAAGTGTAAAAGCCCATTCCTGTGTCGATCAAGACCAGAGTGAGCCTGCATGTGGAATAAACTGGTTGAAACAACAACAACAACAACAACAACAACAACAACAACAACAACACACACTCGAGCATCGCGGTTTTCACCCTGTTTATACCAGGGATTTTCGAATAAAATTTGTTCAGCTACCCAAAAGTCCTGTTTTTAGATTATTCCTCGTCACACCGTATGAGATCCTAATAAAATTCTATAAACAGACTGGATGATAGCGCGTGCTCTCCGTGACAGAATATACCATGAAGATCCTCAAACGATAGATCTGCGATTAAAGTAAATTGCTACGTATAACGCTGCTTAAGTCATCGATCACCTGGCCGTCGGTTTGTGTGGAAACCCGGCTGGCATAAACACAAACGTTTAAGGTGAACTTGAGATACTGATGAGTAGAGGTCGATCCGATTGATCGGTTTTGCTGATCGTGAAAAATTCCACGGGATAGTGTTTCTCGGTTGCGGAGCAGCTGTGAAGCGTCCGCTGTCGTTATACGGTACAAGAACGGCCTCTAGAGGCGAAATAAAACCCATCACTGACCAATTTCGTCATGTTATTTGAAGTGTTTTTAATTGATTTTGGACGACTCTATTTGTTATTTGGAGCGCTACTTTTTTGGTTCAGTTTGGATGCATGTTATTTATTTACTTTAATAATTATTAATAGCTAAAATATATTAATAGTTATACATGTATTGCATTTTTTTAAAAGTACAGTAAATTTTCATGGTACAGTCAGTACTGTTTATTTTTGTAATAAAGCTACACTCCGAGTGTTATACTTTCATTCAGTATCAATATTAAACACTATGGTTGATTAATCGGTTATTGGCAAGGGTTAGGTTTAGACGCCCAACCGGTCCACCTCTAATAACGGGATTTTTTCTACCCATTAGCGTTTACGCTTAACATTTCGGCTTCGTTTATGTTTCGCCATCATCATATCAGTAGCCGTCCCGTGAGTTTGGCGTCCTCCTGTTGGCTGATTTTTACATGAACGTCAGAGCTGTGCTCGCGCCCTTCGTCCATCTTTGTTCGCAGCGAAATAAAACTGGCATTGTGAGTTCTAAGACCGCGGATCTTGACTCGCGTCCGAGTAATTACCATAATATAATTTAAGGTGTGCGATGTTTGCCAGGCAAAAAAATTAAACAGTGCAAAATCAGAAGTTTTGTGTCCTTTCCTCTCAAACACGTACTGAAGCCTCGTCGAGAGAATTACGAGCCGACTTACAATCAGTTGTTGTTTTTCACTCGAGTCGTTCTCAAATGCTCGGTTTTACTTCCATTGCTCGTTAGCTACTTGTAGCTTCAGAGCCAAATTAATGAAGTGTCAGAAACTTCAGATACCGAACACGTCTCAGTCGATTCCACCCCACCCACCCCGCAAACCGTTTCAGGTTCCGTCATCACATCTGTACAACATGGCCCGGTCCGAGATGTAAGAACATTATGGAAATTAGACTGAAATTCCTGACAAAACACTGATTTGTTCGAAGCGTTTGGAAATGAAGATATGATGCAGCGAGCTGCTCAGCGTCAACACTCAAGCTGTTTTATTTTTTCTCTAGTGAACTCTGATCTGGATGAGTTTTGTCAGAAAATCTGCGACGTTCAGCCCATGTTCTGCACTTTGTTTTTCCAGCTCGCTTGACATTTAAACCAAAGTCCAGTGTGTTAACGAGAACACAGAGACTCTGTACGGCTCTAAAGAACGGCCTACAGTCTCCGCTGAGAGACACAGAGAGATAGAGAGAAGGAGAGAGTGTGAGTCACCGAGTGTGGAGATAATACAGATCATCCACAACATTTTCCTTCAGTTTCAGCAACCGATACAGAGTAAAGCTGATGATTCACTGGTCACGTATAGTGTACACAAAACCTCAGAGATCCAAAAAATGCCAGCAAATCATACGACACCAATGGGGAAACTCCTTCATTCCTCCTTAGGGGGCTTTCCACAGATTCTTATAGCCATAGTAATCACTGCACAACAGGAAGTAAGAAGGAAAGCCTCTAGAGCTAAGGAGGATAATTAAGGTTTTGGAAATTATTTCCTACAGAATTGACCTCTGCTTCCGAACCAGTCATATTGGACAAGAGCACAAACACCAAACTTTCTTTACATTTTAAAAATTTTGTTTTTAAAAAAAAAATCCCTCACAAACCTACAAAGTGGGTTAAATTCAGGTCAGATGACCGATTCCATTCGTAAACACAGAAATAATCGAACGTTTTGAAATGCAAACTCAGCTAGAAGTGCAGAACAGAAATTTAGCATGTACCATCAAGGCTAAATAAAACTCATTTCCAGAGATGCTAGAAGATAAAATTAGTCTAGTAAAATTTAAAAAAATAGGACAAATATAGCTAAGAAACAAATGAGGTTATTTTCTGAGCAGCATCTGCAGGAGCGAACCATCATCATTGTAGTAGTAGTCCTCATTTGTACATACACAATCTTACAGTCCCCTCTGAAATGTTTGGAACAGCAGGGACAATTAATTTGTTTTTGTTCGTGTTTGAGATCAAAAAACTTATATGAGATGATAGATCAGTATTTCGGCTTTTCTTTCCTCGTATTTACATCTAGAAGTGTTAAAAAACTTAGAACGTGGCACCATTTGTTTGCACCCACCCATTACTGGAACATGTGACTGACAGGTGTTACTTCTTGCCCAGGTGTGACCTGTAAAATTGATGGTATAAAGATTTAATAGTTCTGAATGTCTACTCTTGGTCTGAACCCAGGGTTTCACCTGTGAAGACTACATTTGTTGTTAAAAACGATAAACCAACATGAAGATCAGAGAACTGTCTATGGGAGAAAAGCGAGCCATTTTGAAGCTGCGAAAAGAAGGAAAATCTATCAGAGGCATTGCGTATAGCCAATACAGCAATTTGAAATGTCCTGAAAAAGAAGGAAACCACTGGTGTACTGAGCGACAAGACATGGAACGGGTCAGCCAAGGGAAAAAAACGCAGCTGATGACAGAACATTGTGAGAGCTGTGAAGAAAAACAAAAAAACTAACAGTCAATGACATCAACAACCTCCACAGGGCAGGGGTGAAGGTATCACAAGCCATCGTTCAAAGTAGAATTCGAGAGCAGAAATATAGAGCCTGTACCGCAAGATGCAAACCACTCATCGGCAGCAAGAATCGGGAAACCAGACTGGAATTCGCAAAAAAATACAGAGATGATCCACAACATTTCTGGAACCAAGATGAACCTCTACCAAAGTGACGGAAAAGCCAAAGTGTGGAGAAAGAAAGGATCTGCTCATGATCCAAACCATACAAACTCATCTGTGAAACATGGTGGAGGTAGCGTCATGACTGCTTCTGGAACATTCTCACTAATCATTATTGATAATGGAACTCATGATGGTAGCAGCAGAATCAATTCAGAAGTCTACAGGAACAATCTATCGATGAGTCTCAGACTTGAAGTAGTTACTGCAAGCAAGGGATATGCAACCAATATAATATAACAAGCGTTATTCACTTTAAATTACTTTCTCTGTTCCTATACTTTTGCTCACCAATAAATTGGGAGGTCTGCTACCAAAGGTACCATGTTTTAAGTTGTTCAACACGTCTAGACGTAAATATCAGGAAACGAAAGCTGAAATTATGACCTATCGCCTCATTCACTTTTTGATCTCAAACCCAAATGTCTTCAACATATAGCGGGGAAAAAAACACAGAACTGACGTTGCTGTTCCGATACTTTTGGAGGGCGCTGTATTTCCCCAAATACCTTCCTTCCCCTACGGTGTCTGGAAGCGTTCGATCACCGAGGACACCTGAAAGTCTTGGCAGAATGTCAGGGAAGTTCCTAAAGCGTAGCAGTTTTTAGCACGCCTTTTGGTAGAAGAAGTGGTGGCTTAGCGGTTAAGGATCTGGGTTACTGATCGGAAGGTCGGGGGTTCAAGCCCCAGCACTGCCAAGCTGTCAACTTGAGCAAGGCCCTCTCTGCTCCAGGGGCGCTGTATCATGGCTGACCCTGTGCTCTGACCAGTTCCTGACAGGCTGAGGTATGCAAAGAAAAGAATTTCACACACCCCCTAAATTATATAGGCTCGGTCTTAAAGACACACCCACCTGCTGGCGATGCCATTCAGAAGATGGTGACACTCCCATGTTTTTTGGGGGTGTCATAAGATCCAAGAGTTTTGGTGGAAGGTGCAGAGCTTTGTATGTGAGGTGTTGAACACTCAGATCTCGTTCTGCCCTAGACTCCCTATTTTGGGAGATGGAGAGGTCACAAAATTGGAGGATAGGTACAAAAAAGATTGGGTTTTGACCAGTGTGATGATTGGTAGACAGGTTATTTTAAGGGGATGGAAATCAGATGGAGCGCCCTCGTTTCCAGAGTGGTGTATGGAGATGGGGAGGGTGGCTGCCTTTGAGGAGGCGTCGAGCAGAAGGATTGGAGTTGGGAATTCCTTTAGGAAGAAATGGAGCAGTTATTTGGCGTTTTTGGGGGACTCTCGAGGAGGGGCAGTGGAGAGTATAATTTAGAGTTTAGTCTATGATTATACTTGATTATTGTATTTATTTATTTATTTAATTGTGTGTATTTTAATTTACTTTTATTTTTTTGGATATGTGAGTTTATATTCTATTGACCACAGGAGTGTTCGTGGGGGGACCAGGTGGGAGGTTGGTAGGGGGAGGGGTTATAGTGAGGATTTATGTTAAAATAGTTTGATTCATTATATATGTTGTTTGTCTATTTGTGTTAACTTGTGAATCAATAAAAGTGTTAATTACAAAATTTTAAAAAAAGGAAAAAAAAAAAAAAAGAAAGAAAAGAATTTCACTGTGCTCTACTGTATATTTGACCAATAAAGACTCATCAAGAAGCCAGAGAAGATACCACAGCACTGTCTGACTCTTGATTCGGATTAGTTGAAAGCTGCTTATTCATTTCTAGCTGCAAATCACCGGGTTTATATTAATGTCATTTCTATGGTAATAGCTCATGGGACTTGGTCGGTGGACGCTCCGCATAAACGCATTACAAAACACCTTGCAATCGGTGAATAAGTGACAACAGGAACTTTGCTTCATGACACCACTCCGTCAACGATTATTTTCCTATAAGAGCACGAAACAGAGCGCTTTACTCCATGAAGACTTCACTCTGACCTTTAACCCTTTAAAATAATAAGTAAGAACACACCTGTAGTCCATGAGATCCCAGCGGAGGAAATAGGATCGTTACGGACATTTGATTCAGCTGATGCAAATAACGTGGGAATTCCCAGATACCTCGCTTCCAGTAACCTCTTTTTCTCCTCATATGAAAACAACACTTTCTTATGATCGTGAAACATACAGCAAGGTTGCGACACCGAGCGACGAAAAATGTCATTTACAAAGCAAAATACTCTTAACTCTCAAGTAAAACACAAAAGGTCAACGAGAAGCACATTAGAAATCCATCACAGTCATTAAAGAAACCAGCGGGTTTGGAGCCGAGATTTAGTTTTAATATTTGAGGTTGGCGTAACCGTTTTCATACAAAGGAGCATTGTCAAGACTTGGATATATTCAGCAAACATCTCGAAACCTTTTTGCAAACTGATACGTGCAGCGTGTCAAAGGTCTTTATGGTCACTTTAGCTGTAACTGTATCCTAGACCTTAACGACCACAGAGCAGCTGAGGCGTACAGTGATCCAAGTCAAGGGAGAAGGGCTGATCTGAAAACCCAACAACAGCACTTGATGCAGGTCTAAAGATAGAACAGTCCGCTCTTATAACGACAAGAGAGAGACAAAAAAAAAAAAACAAGGTTAAGAGCACTTCTGGGCAGGCAGGCATATCTGTCAGTGCTCCTTTCAGTTCCTTTACTCCCAACACCTCCCCACTTATTTTTTTACATTAATTTTTTTTTTCTCAAGAAAAATCCACTGGTAAAATTTTGAACGTCTGAGGTTGAGAAACCAAAAACCAGTGCGGTTAAGCTTTTCTCCTGCCTTTCCATTTTTCTTACTCTTTCTTACTTCCCAGAAAGTCCTTCCCCCTCCCCATCACACAGTCCCAAACTCCCTACCTCCTCTCCTCTGCTTTTCTCATTAGCCATCCACTTATTAACTACTAACACGGTGAATTATTGACAAAACGTCACATTCCAGGTCTAGACACACACACACAAAATGTGCATTGTGTAATAAAATCAGCCATCTGGTAACACATGGGGCCTAACGTGGTGACATTCCAACAGAAACCAAATCAATACATGGATAGAAAATGAGAGAAAACCTGCATACGATGTGAAATTCTAGACCTCCGGTGGTAATTACCTTCGGGTCGTTCCAGGTAGGTCCTTTTCCAAAGCTAATATCCTGTGTCGAGTTAGACCTGTGGCTGCCTCCTTGGCTGAAACATATCTTGAACTTGGCCTGCCTCGGATCCTGCTCTTTCCTGATCTTAAAGGTGCAGCCTTGAGCTCCGTCCTCATCGACTTCGTTCTCAGAGATGGGGGCATGAAGGTTAGGCATAGATCCAGGGCGCGATGGTACTTGTCTAGGTTGTAAGGGCTGAGAGGTGCTCCTCTCGAGTCGGATTCGAGGGTAACGTACCGCACGGCCACCTTTACAGCCAAGCTCAGACGCCTCTCTCTGGCCATTTGTAGCCACGGTTCTTCCTCTGTCCTGTTGGAGCTGGAAGACGAGTCTCCGAGTACCAGAATTTCCATCTGTGGTTGGCTGAACAGACCAACGGCAGGCACCGTTTTGCCCATCCTGGCTGTACGGAACTATTCTGAACTGCTGGACATCAGATCCATTGGTGGCACTTCGCTGGATACAAAACCCACCGATGCTGATTCCTGGAGAACCTTCGTTGACGATTCCCGAAGGAGAGAGCCCGTTCTGTAAATCCTGTGGCCTGACGCAGAAAACTCGCCTCTTGGGCTGGGCAGGATCCGTTCCTGGGTTAGTCTGATCCGTGATCAGAGTGGTTTGACTTTCTCTTCTGCGATAAAACGCAGATTGAGAAGATAACCAGTCCTCTGCAGGCTCAGTGTATGCCGGAGCTGGATCCTGGGGGTATCCTGGTGGTGAATCCATGGACTGTACATCTTCCTGGGGTGTAGACGAGCGCTGGAGGGAGATCTGCATGGACGTGCTCTTGGTGGGCCTTGGCGCTTCGGTTTGGCTCTGGAGCTGCGGGATAAACATGGAGGAGCTTCGTTTTAAGAAAGCACCAGAAACAGGAGCGTCCTCCTCAAGCGACGGGTTCTGCAGACGCATTTGGAAAAGCATGTCTCCCGATCCAGCGACATCGTATTCTGTGTGATGTGTATTCTGGTCTTCATCCTCGACTTCCTGTAACTCTGGAGCTGTGTTGCTGCGGTTGGACCCAAAGTAGAGACGCAGCCGGCGAGACATTCTCGCGTCTCTGTCTGGTTCCACTCGACTCTGTCTATTGCCCACCCTTTAAACGTGTCTGATCGGCTCTCTGCACTCTCTCTCTCTCTCTCTCACCCACACAGTTTTCCCCCTTTACTTTTTGCCTTCCCTCACTCACTGGGAGAGAGAGAAAAAGCAGGAGTGCATAGTAACAAGAGAAGCACTGCCAGAGATCTGCAAAGTTCAGACCACAAACTCCCAATGAGACAGAGTGTGTGTGTGTGTAGGGAAGAGGGGTGGGGGGGACAGTTTGGAGAGAATATACCCACTATCATTTGGCAAACTGTTAGCACTGCACCTCGATGGTGACAGGCAGCAGAAATAACCAGAGTGACAAGTAGCATTCCAAGCGTGATTGGGTAAGGACGCCTGGCACTCAGGAAAGCCGAGGTGAGGGTAGGATAGCCTTGGTCACGTGCCTCAAAAATGGCACAGACTTCCTGTCTCTCTTAAACACACCCCACCACCAATCCGAGAGATCCAAACAGCCTTCTGTCAGCTGCCACTGATCTGTCAGGATGAAGCTAGCCCCCGGCAGAGGGACAGAAAAAAAGGGGGCGAGAAGGAGCGAGAGAGAGAGAGAGAGAGAGAGAGAGAGAGAGAGAGAGAGAGATCACAGCTAAGACAGGAAACACTCTCCACTAACTCATAAATCTGCGTCTTCTCTCTCCCCATACACCGAGGACACGAGGAGAAGCCAAGCAGCATTTGGGAGCTAATCAAAAAGGCTTTAAAAAAAATATATAAAAAAAAAAAACCACACACAAAGAAAAATAATTTGGTTCCCGTTTAAAAATGTAGTCATTAATACAAAAACAAAAGCACACATGACCACGTCATTCAGCAGCTAGCAGGTGGCTTCTGAAACACGATCTTATTTATACAGATGACTCGCTTCAGTGCAAAAACAACAAACTGGTTTAAAACTTATTCAGAAGTTATTAATGAAAATAAATTTACGCGATTTTCCCCAAAACATTTGATGTCCGAGCTTAGCTGAGTGCCTTACATTCTTGCACTGCAGCAACAAAGATAATGTTGCTAAAAATGAAGGGACACTTATAGACTCCAGTTTAGCATCGTACTCCATACGTGCACGTGTAAATCCTCCCACGTCAGTGTCGCCAGTTGTGGAGGTGTTCATTTTCTACGTACATACGCGACATGGTGCTGCAATTTAAGTGACCGCTACAAGCGACAGTTTCTCTTTCGTGTTGTATCGCATACTACGTATAGAGATGTGAATTATATTGTATATACAAAACTATAAGGCCAAAAGTATGTGGACCCCTGACCAGCATACTCGTAAGCCCTTGTTGAATGACGTGCATCGTGTATCGTACACTACGTATCGAGACGCGCATCGTATATCGTACACTACATATTGAGACGTGTATTGTGTATCGTACACTACGCATCGAGACGCGTATCGTACACTACGTATCGAGATGCGTATCATACACTACGCATCGAGACGCGTATCGTATATCATAGACTACGTATCGAGACGCACGTTGTATATCGTACACTACGCATCGAGACGCGCATCATATATCGCACACTACACATCGTATATCGTACACTACGCATCGAGACGCGCATCGTATATCGCACACTACACATCGTATATCGTACACTACGCATCGAGACGCGCATCGTATATCGTACACTACACATCGAGACGCGCATCGTATATCGCACACTACACATCGTATATCGTACACTACGCA
This sequence comes from Ictalurus punctatus, assembly GCF_001660625.3. Lineage (NCBI taxonomy): Eukaryota > Metazoa > Chordata > Actinopteri > Siluriformes > Ictaluridae > Ictalurus > Ictalurus punctatus. The sequence goes on along the minus strand of NC_030433.2, from coordinate 8,230,058 downwards.
TCGAGACGCGCATCGTATATCGTACACTACACATCGTATATCGTACACTACGCATCGAGACGCGCATTATATATCGCACACTACACATCGTATATCGTACACTACACATCGAGACGCGCATCATATATCGCACACTACACATCGTATATCGTACACCACGCATCGAGACGCGCATCATATATCGTACACTACACATCGTATATCGTACACTACACATCGTATATCGTACACTACGCATCGAGACGCGCATCGTATATCGTACACTACACATCGTATATCGTACACTACACATCGTATATCGTACACTATGCATCGAGACGTGCATTATATATCGTACACTACACATCGTATATCGTACACTACGCATCGAGACGCGCATCGTATATCGTACACTACGCATCGAGACGCGCATCATATATCGTACACTACACATCGTATATCGTACACTACGCATCGTATATCGTACACTATGCATCGAGACGTGCATTATATATCGTACACTACACATCGTATATCGTACACTACGCATCGAGACGCGCATCATATATCGTACACTACACATCGTATATCGTACACTACGCATCGTATATCGTACACTATGCATCGAGACGTGCATTATATATCGTACACTACACATCGTATATCGTACACTACGCATCGAGACGCGCATTATATATCGTACACTACACATCGTATATCGTACACTACGCATCGAGACGCGCATCATGTATTGTACACTACGTATCAAGACGCGTATCATACACTATGCATCGGGACGCGCATCGTGTATCGTACACTACACATCGAGACGCGCATAGTATCATACACCACGTATCGAGACGCGTATCGTACACCACGCATTGAGAAACGCATCATGTATTGTACACTAAGTTTCAAGACATGTATCGTATATCATACACTACGTAAAATCTGATAAATAATGAATGAATCTCACACCACACAGCCTGAAATACTGAGAACGTCAAGAGCATCAAGCACGAAATCTTTGAATATGAGAAGGTCACAAAAAGAGAGAAAAATAAGATGAGTGAAAGAAGAAAAAAAAGAGATAAGAGAGACAGAGGTAAAGAGACAAGAGGAAACCTCAACACTGCTTCTCCTCCTCAGACATATAAGGACATCACACAGAGCCTGAAGAGTCTCAACACTGACATAGTGCCAAGAGAAAACACGCACACACACACACAGAGCTAAAATCTGTACTTAAGATTATACACAGAAACACACATTTACCGTGCGTGCAATCACACACACACACACACACACACACACACACACGGATCGGCATGTACACACTCACTCGTGCATACACACATAGCCATCCTGTATATGTAAATGTGTATGGCTGTTTACAGTTACACAAATAAAAACAGTGTGAGACTCTGTGGAACTGCGTTTGGCCTGAAGGCATCCGTTTCACCCGAAACAAAGTGAGCATGTGGAGAGGAACGTTCCGCCTCACTGAGGCATCACAAACGCTTCAGACCGAATTTAACACCGCTCATGAGGAGGAAGAAACCCTCCAGTGATGAAGAGTGCTGACAATGATTAACTTTTTAACACAAAAATATCACACTGACATGATGACAAAATGATGAAGTGTGTTACAGGAGAGGAAAAAAAAAAGTTTCTCACCAGTCTGTTCTCATCAAACACCTCGAAAAGGAGCCTGTGATTCTGAGGACACACCTGACACACACACACACACACACACACACACACACACACACACACACACACACACACACACACTCCAACATCAGCATACTTCACCAGAAAAAAGCCAAATCTAATACAGACGCAAGACTGGTGCAGTTTATATCAGTTATAATATCATCATCAACAACAACAACGATAATAATAATAGCAACAACAACAATAATGTGCAGAAAGTTTGGGACACCACCGGTTATTTTCACCTGCACAGTGCAGACAGAGAGCGAGGTTTTAGATTTCCTGTGAAGTCCCACTCAGGGGAAATAAAGAGCGTGAGCGTGAGGAAGGGGAAAAAGAAAGAAAGAAAGAAAAAAAAAAAGCCTTACTCTGAAATAAAACTCCTCGTTCCATTTGGGGTTCAGAGTCTGAAAGAGAAGAAAAGACACAATGTTGATTCAAATGCATTCAATAATTAAGAGGGAGAGAGAGAGAGAGACAGAGAGAGACAGAAAGAGAGAGAAAAAGAGAGACAGAGAGAAGGAATCATAAATAAATCAACTTTTGTACTTTATTTTGAGACAGAGAATAAGAGAGAGAGAACGAGACAGACAAAAAGAGATTTATTATTTAAAAACCTGACAGCGTTCTGCGCAAATAAAATAACGAGTATAATTGTGATAAAGAGGCATAAACCTCAGTTGTCATGGTTGCACGGTTCTCTACACTGCCTGCTCTGTAGGGGGCAGCAGTGAGGGACTGAAATCACACCTGCTGAGGGAGAGGGTTAAATGCTGAGTTAACTTTCACCTCAAAGCAACATGCATTGATTAACACTTTGTGTTAAAACACTCATTCTGGAGAACAGTTATAGATTTTTAAGATAACGTATACACACACTCACATACACTCACTCACGAGAACAGTTACAGATTTTTAAGACAACGTATACACACACTCACATACACTCACTCACGAGAACTGTTACTGATCTTTAAGATAACATATACACACACTCACACACAGCAAGTAAAGTACTGCTTATACAAGGAAACCTTTTCAATAAAACCTTTTTTACACGAGTGGTAGATCTGATGATTTTCCCCAAGTGTTTTATTCCTCTTACACCATAGCCACGTGTCGTCTTTATCCGTCTACAGCTACATTTAACGCTGTTGGACGTCCATGACACGAGTTAGTTCCCGTTCTCACTTACATTACAGATCTGTGTAATTAAGTGTCCTTTATTATACTGGCTTGAAAAACTTTATTAAGAGACTCGTAATATTTTTGTGGTGAAGATAAATAAATAAATAAATAAATGGCTGAGCATTTAATCCAACTGCTGTTCTGTTGAGTATTGTGTAGTGTAAAGAGGAGCAGCAAACAAGCTCATATAGAGTCATGTAGAGACTTGAACTAACACACACACAGTTTCAATTCCAGACATGTGGAAGGACTTTTGCAGAACTGTGATTTTTTTTTTTTTTTTAAGAATAACTGGTTTCCATTCATGCGCAAACTCAAACCAGGTCAGCTGGAGTGTGTGTGAGTGTGAGAGAGTGAGCGAGTTTCTCCGAGTGGCAGTTTGCCCCCTGCTGGTGTGTTTAAATCACCTACATTCACTTCAGAGCACTCGGTCAGTCTTCACGTTCGGCCGGAGCCCAGTTCCGAGCTCATTTGGGGGCGGGGCTTATAACACTTTGAAGAATTCCTTCTCAATCAAGGCTCATGTGCACATTTGCTGTTTATTTATTCTTTTTTTTTTTTTTTTTTTAATTTCCTTCGGTACTAAAAACTCATGCAGTGAAGAACAGAACAGCGCACATCATCATCATGCATGAACATCCGAAAAAACAAAAAAACTACAAAAATCTTTAGTGAAGTGCGGCAGAAGTGTAACCTCATGGACGAGGCAGCACGTACTGCATTAAATCCCGAGACCTGGTTGAGGGTAAAAACTCCAGGCAAAATCCCTGTTCACAATCAAAGCCTCAAAATAAAAACCAAACACACATCACCACATCAAGGTTCTCCACCTCCTCTACACTCGGGCACTCGGTGCAGATGTGTTTCTGATCGTCAGTTTCACACTTCGAGAGCCGACAGCTGCACGGTGCCGATGTATCGCCTAGAGTCCTCACCGAGAATCACATTTTCCTCCGGTTTCTTTTTCAGACACGAAGAGGAGGATGAAGATGAGCGAGGTCTTGCAGACGCACCATGGAAACATTTCCTTCTGCTCTGATTTACAGCTATTCACACACCCCCCCCCCCCCCCCACACACACACACACACAGCTGTGTAATGTAAAATATTAAATGCTACACACAGACAATGATTTATTTAAAGGTTAGTGTTTCGAAACGTGTGGAAAAACAGGCGAATTTCCATCTTTCACGTTTCGCACGTCTGCTTTAACCAACGTGTGCAAAATACAGTACAAGCGGTGTCCATGCAAAAAAAAATCTATATTCGCTCCTGCAGTGTGGTTTACTAATAATCATACAAAATCACATTAAGTAAATAAATACACAGCTTGTCAGGGCAATGAGGAAACCACAAAGCAGAAATTCCTGTGTCCCGAAGACGCCGTTAGAAAAAAACCAATGAACCCTGGAGAATCTTCTGAGCTTGTTATTTGGTAAACATTACCTTTTTGATGGTTTTGGTCTGGACTAAGGCGAGCTCGCGGTTTTCATCAGCGACGTACAGAGAGAGTTTGACGTAAGGATCACTGTGGAGAGAAATATGGGGAGAGAGAGAGAGAGAATATAATTGCATCAATATAACTGTACACACTGAATCATATTCCTTCATTTCTCTCCACGTAATTAAAATGAATTTCAATATGCGAATGTGCTTAAAATATTCCTCAGTCAAAATAAAATAAAAAATAAGATACATTTATGACGCTGCCTCGTCACCCTTTTTTCAAAAAGTTTTTTTTTTTTTTTTTTAAAGGTCTTTAAAAAAAGATCTCCGAAAAATATATTTTTACATAAAAGATCACAATATTGATGTGATGTCATCATATTGCTCGGCTCCTGTTAAGCATAGTTACAATTTATTTTTTTTATTTTTTTTTACATATGGTGAACTGATAACAGTAGTAGTATGAAAATATATAATAAATATGAAAGATATAATAGAGTATATACATATACAGTCCAGGCGTCATAGAGCTCATGTATATTTTTGTGTGTTTTACAGACCATGACGGATCTGAGCAAAAAAAGAAAGAATCTAAGTAAATAAATAAAAAATAAATAAGAGAAAGACGGTGGAAATAAAAAGCTTTTGGAAAAAATTTAATAAATAAATAGCACCCTGGACCTGTGTGTGTGTGTGTAGTGTGTGTGTGTGTAGTGTATTTTTCTTGCCCTGGCTCTTCTGGAAAGGTCTCGGTGAATAATTACAGTTCATTTGGTTGTTAATTGGTTGTTTATAGCACGCTTCGGGGTTTCTCGATTAAGCGGAGGCAGTGAGCTCCACTCCACTCGCGTTGCTCTAAGCCTCCTTTACTCTTCTCTTGGAACAATGTCGCTGAAGACATTTCACATCACTCCTGAAAGCCTGATTGAACAAACGGGGCTGGGTCGTAAACAGGAAGTAGTAACAGTTTTTTTTTAAAAAAAAGGGAGAGAGAAGACGGAGAAGGGGACCCAGTAATTAGCTAGTCGGGTGACTCTGTTCCAACAGGGCTAACATCCAAGCTAACTGGTTTGCTAATTAGCTTGCACGCTAACTAGCGAAACAGCCAGCAGTGCACAGTAGCACGGTTCCATTAGGAGTCATGTACGGATAAAACAATCAGAAGTCAAAACATTCATGATTTATTCGCTTTTTTAAGCTAATAAATCGATTTTGCTGGCCATTTTGTCAGCCTTGATCCTGACTGAATTTCTACTGATTTATAACGTAATTACATTTAAAAATGTAAATGCCAAACCATTCTCTAAGGATGGGACTGCTGTTAGACAATCGGAAAAACAAAATAATAGCCAAAGCGTCTTCAAGTGACATGTAATTTTGGTGTTTTGTGATAAGGAATGAGCAAAGAAAGAAAAATTTAAAAGCATGCAGGGAATGGAAGAAACCCGTTTTCTTAGACTTCCACCAAGCGACACTTTAATTAAGCCCGATTAAAGGTGACTTTTTAAAAAAAATTATTCTATTGTTTTCACTATACACTGAAGACATTTGGGTTCGAGATCGAAAGATGAATACGAGACGATAGATCTCCTCATATTTACATCTACACGTGTAAACCACTAAGAACGTGGCACCTTTTGTTTGAACCCACCCATTTTTCAAGTGATCAAAAATACTGGAACATGTGACTGATAGGTGTTTCTTGCTGCCCAGGTGTGTCCTGTTAAATTGACTAAAGATTTAATAGTTCTGAATGTCTACTCTTGGTCTGAACCCAGGGTTTCACCTGTGAAGACTACATTTGTTGTTAAAAACGATAAACCAACATGAAGTTTGGAGAACTGTCTATGGGAGAAAAGCGAGCCATTTTGAAGCTGAGAAAAGAAGGAAAATCTATCAGAGGCACTGCACAAACATTGGGCATATCCAATACAGCAATTTCAAATGTCCTGAAAAAGAAAGAAACCACTGGTGTACTGAGCAACCAGACGTGGAACGGGTCAGCCAAGGAAAACAACAGCAGCTGATGACAGAAACATTGTGAAAGCTGTGAAGAAAAACCCAAAAACAACAGTCAGTGACATCCAGATCGGAATTCGCAAATAAATACAGAGATGAGCTACAAAAGATCTGGAACCAAGATGAACCACTAAAAAAAGTGATGGAAAGGCCAAAGTGTGGAGAAAGAAAGGATCTGCTCATGATCCAAGACATATAGGTCATCTGTGAAACATGGTGGAGATAGTGTCATGGCTTGGGCTTGCACGGCAGCTTCTGGAACATTCTCACTAATCTTTATTGATGAGGAACTCATGATGGTAGCAGCAGAATCAATTCAGAAGTCTACAGAAATGTGTCCAAATTAATCAGGAGGAACTTCATCATGCAGCAAGACAACGATCCAAAACACACTACCACCTCAACAAAGGAATTCATAAGGGGGAAAAGTGGAAGGTTTTCACCAGACCAGTTGATCACCGGACCTTAACCTAAATGAGCAGCATTTCACCTCCTGAAGAGGAAACTGAAGGGAGAAACCCCCCCGAAACAAACAACAGCTGCAGTAAAAACCTGGAAAAGCTTCACAGAAGAAGAAACCAACAGTTTGATGTCAGTGAGTCGCAGGCTTGATGCAGTTACTGCAAGTAAGAGATACACAACCGTATATTACGTGTTATTTAAGTTTTAGACTGTCTGTTCCAGTACTTTTGCTCACCTAACACTAAAAGGTGCCATGTTCTAAAATGTTTAACACATTTAGATGTACAGACAAGGAAACGAAACCTGAAATCCAGATCTATCGTTTCATATTCATCTTTTGATCCGTTCATCTTTGCCACCAGGGCCGGAACTCGATCACGGAACCGGCGTGTACCAGCCCACGTTTCCACCGGTTTAAGAGCCGAGACATTACATAATCAGATGTAGGTGTTATCTCATGTACGGTATAAAAATAACAGCCACTGCAGGATTTTAACGCCAGAGTCAAACATCAAAATACCTCATTTGTGGTAGAAAAATCACCAGTCATTAAGAGACTGGAACATATGAAATATGTTTTTACCTATACGCTATATAATAAATAAAACACTCAGGGTTTAAAGTTTTCATTTAAAGTGTAGTAGACAAAAACCCACCCACAACTGACCATCACGGAGAGCAACACGGGGTACTAGATATGATCTGTATCTTCATGATTTTATTTTTCCAGGTACCGTGACAAAAGTTCATGGTGGGTGTGTGATATAAGACAGGTTAATCCTTCTACACCTCACTTTCCTCCATCTACACATCTAATTCATCCACTCATCTATCCATCCATCCAGCCACTCAACCATCCATCCATCCATCCATCCAGCCACTCATCCATCCATCCATCCAGCCACTCAACCATCCATCCATCCAGCCACTCAACCATCCATCCATCCAGCCACTCATCCATCCATCCATCCATCCAGCCACTCATCCATCCATCCAGCCACTCAACCATCCATCCATCCAGCCACTCAACCATCCATCCATCCAGCCACTCAACCATCCATCCATCCAGCCACTCAACCATCCATCCATCCATCCATCCAGCCACTCATCCATCCATCCATCCAGCCACTCAACCATCCATCCATCCATCCATCCAGCCACTCAACCATCCATCCATCCATCCAGCCACTCAACCATCCATCCATCCAGCCACTCAACCATCCATCCATCCAGCCACTCAACCATCCATCCATCCAGCCACTCAACCATCCATCCATCCAGCCACTCAACCATCCATCCATCCATCCAGCCACTCAACCATCCATCCATCCATCCAGCCACTCAACCATCCATCCATCCAGCCACTCAACCATCCATCCATCCAGCCACTCAACCATCCATCCATCCAGCCACTCAACCATCTATCCATCCAGCCACTCAACCATCTATCCATCCAGCCACTCAACCATCTATCCATCCAGCCACTCAACCATCCATCCATCCAGCCACTCAACCATCCATCCATCCAGCCACTCATCCATCCATCCATCCAGCCACTCAACCATCCATCCATCCAGCCACTCAACCATCCATCATCCATCCAGCCACTCAACCATCCATCCATCCACTCAACCAACCATCCATCCATCCATCCATCCATCCATCCATCCATCCATCCATCCACTCATCCACCCACTCATCCACTCAACCATCCACTCATCCACTCAACCATCCATCCAGCCACTCAACCATCCACCCATCCATCCAACCACTCATCCATCCATCTGTCCATCCATCCAACCACTCATCCATCCAGCCACCCATCCACTCATCCATCCATCCATCCATCCAAGGTGAATATTGTAAATATTCTCCTTCAGGTCATCATGCTACAAATCAGTGACTTATGGTGAAATACCTGAATTAGAAAATGTTTGTAGCCTTGAACTTGCTCTCGTGTCCTCGGGGATTTACGGCAATAAGTTTGTGCGTTTAGTAATTAACCCCTGATTTGTGTATTTCACGACCCTGTCCACTTTCTAATACAGTGCCATTCCTGCCGTACTTTGCCCTGTAGAACTTTACCGAGTCTTTTTATCGTCAAAACTTCACACCTGACGAGTCCAGCTTGTGTGTTTAACCCCTAAAAACTGCTGCTTTTATTTTTGCTTTGAGGTCATGCCATAAGAAACAGCGTTCTTCTGAGAAGAAATAAAACTAAACAATAAAAACATGAACAAAGATTAAAAATTAACCACCTTTTTCTTTTTTTTTTTTTTTTAAACAGAGATGTGATCTGAGAAGAACTCCAGGCCATGTTCTTTTTCCCAGGTTTTTCACAATAATTTTTTAACCCTTTATAGTTACACCCAATGTCGTGAAACTGGAGACTCCTTCCATATGTTAAATAATCAGTTTTCTTCTTGCAGAAAATTTCACCACATCAACGAGTTTTTAATCTGTTTATTATTAGTCCAACGTCCGCTGTACACGTACCTGTGAATGAGCCGTTACTATAGAAACGATGATGTACTGATATAGACAAAGGGCGTTAATTTAAACCTGAGAGTTGTTGCTGTGCTACTGTAAGAGCTGACCAATCACAATCCAGAATTCACTGGAATGTTTTGTGTTTTTGTTCGACCTTTCCCAGAGGACATACACAGGAAGTAGATGATTTCCCAGCATGCCTACCGGGCCCTGACTGTATACCACGTGCAGAGTTAATTCCTAATCTGAGTCATGTGTGTGGTGTGTGTGTGTGTGTGTGTGTGTGTGTGTGTGTGTGTGTGTGTGACAGCAACTAAAGGCAAAATTCACACTTTAAGAAAGTGCACACACATTCCAAAATCTCACTCTTAGTACAGGAAGCAGGTGTAGTGTGTGTGTTTTTTTACCTGGCACCAATGATGTCCTTCTTTGCCAGATCAATGCCTGCAATAACCTTGACACGAAGAACACGCGACTCATTCTGGGACGGATGGATAGACACACAGAGAGGATAGTAAATTAGTAAAACATCCAACACTGACAGCATGTTAAAATTTTTTAAAAAAAAATACAAATCATGAATAAACTGCAAACATTAGCCGCCTGTGAGTGGAGGAGGCGTGGCTGCTGTGGCAGTCTCTATAAAGGAGACGTGGCCTCTGTACATCAGCTGTAAAGGAGGCGTGGTCTGTGAGTGTCTGTGAGTGTCAGTTACAGGAAAGGAGGAGTGTCACAGTTCATAAAGTCATTATGTGGAAGACACATGGAAGTTGGCTGAAGGCGTTGGCTCATACACAAATCCCCGTATACACACACACACACACACACACACACACACAAGAATGATGACCTACAGAGAAACAGTTCTTTCCTTTTTCTCTATCCCTCTGAAATCCTCCTCTGACTGCTGAGTGGTAATTTTTATCTACACACACACACACGCTCTGTGTTATCATTCCGGTTGGTAGTAAACCTGCGAGTGTAAACAGTCATTATGTGATGTATGATTTTATCCACATGGAGACACTGAGACAAGGAGAAAAGGAAACAGAGAGACAGTGAGACAAAGACAAGGAGACAAGAAGACACGGGGACAATGACATGGAGTCACTGAGACATGGGGACATTGAGACACAGACGCGGGAACACTGAGACACAGGGACAGACACAGATGTGGGAACACTGAGACACAGAGACACGGGAACAGTGATACACAAGGACATAGACACAGATGCGGGAACACTGAGACACGGGGACATAGACACAGATACAGGAACACTGAGACACGGGGACATTGAGACACAGATGCGGGGACACAGACACAGATGCGGGGACACAGACGCGGGGACACTGAGACACAGATGCGGGGACACTGAGACACAGATGCGGGGACACTGAGACACAGATGCGGGGACACTGAGACACAGATGCGGGGACACTGAGACACAGACGCAGGGACACTGAGACACAGATGCGGGGACACAGACACAGATGCGGGGACACTGAGACACGGGGACATAGACACAGATACAGGAACACTGAGACACGGGGACATTGAGACACAGATGCGGGGACATTGAGACACAGATGCGGGGACATTGAGACACAGATGCGGGGACACTGAGACACAGATGCGGGGACACAGACGCAGGGACACTGAGACACAGATGCGGGGACACTGAGACACAGATGCGGGGACACTGAGACACAGATGCGGGGACACTGAGACACAGATGCGGGGACACAGACGCAGGGACACTGAGACACAGATGCGGGGACACTGAGACACAGACGCAGGGACACTGAGACACAGATGCGGGGACACAGACACAGATGCGGGGACACTGAGACACAGATGCGGGGACACTGAGACACAGATGCGGGGACACAGACGCAGGGACACTGAGACACAGATGCGGGGACACTGAGACACAGACGCAGGGACACTGAGACACAGACGCGGGGACACAGACACAGATGCGGGGACACTGAGACACAGATGCGTGGACACAGACACGGGGACATAGACATCGATACGGGAACACTGAGACACGGGGACATTGAGAAACGGATGCGGGGACCCTGAGACACAGATGCGGGGACACTGAGACACAGACGCTGGGACATTGAGACACAGATGTGGGAACACTGAGACGGGGACATTAAGACACGGGGACATTGAGACACAGATGCGGGGACATTGAGACACAGATACGGGGACATTGAGGCACAGATGCGGGGACACTGAGACACAGATGCGGGGACACTGAGACACAGATGCGGGGACATTGAGGCACAGATGCGGGGACACTGAGACACAGATGCGGGGACACTGAGACATGGGGACATTGAGACACTTGACTAAGGCTGCACAATTAACTGAATAGCAATCTCGATTACGATTTTGACTGCCCACGATTGCATTAATATAATCGACTGCGATACTGACATTTAAAGATTGTCCTCGGCTCATAGAAAATTCCGCTGCAGATCAAATCAAGTCTTTACATGTATTGAAAAAGGCAGTTGCTAACGTGATGCTAAATGGCACTACAAACGTTGTCGGGGACGTGAAACATCACGCCGAACAGGGGAAAAAAAGTTCAGGTATGCGGTGCACAATTCCCCGTTGATTTCATTTTTGTGATGGCATATTTATTTTTATTTATCCTATATTTTGGGTACAATTTTATTTATATTTTGCTTCTACGAGATGATGCACTTTAAGGACCAGTCTAATTTGATGCAAAAGATTTGTGGTCTGTTTATTGAAATGTGAAAGTGCAATAAAGATATGCTGTCCCTAAAAGCAATGAATAATCATGATAAATAATCGTGATCTCAATATTGATCAAAATAATCATTAGGGATGCACCAAAATGAAAATTTTTGGCCGAAGCCGAAACCGAATATGATGAAAAACTTGGCCGAAAGCCGAAGGCCGAATACCGAACACGTTTTTTTTGCGCTTTTTCCATTTATTTTGCCATTTTTTTCACCGTTGCATAAATTAAATAGTCAAAATGTGCTTTTTACTATTTGGTGTAGCTTTTCAAAGAAAAAATCAATTACAAAAACTACAATTTCAAAATATTTAATTAACACATTTTTCACATTTTAAAAAAAATCCAGCAGGCATAGGCTACCAACAAGGCACAATATAACTTTAAATAAATAAATGAGTAAAATAAAAATATTTTGATGTGGTCATCTTCGAGCCCCCTTGAATAGCCGATGTTAGGCCTATAACTGACCGCTGAAAGAATGGAACACTCTGTAGCCTGCAACAAAAAAGTGCACTGACAAGAGTGCAAAACATGGTTCTATTGGGTTCTATTCGGCTGATTATATTGGGGATGTATACCGCTCACGTCCCTGTACACCTCGCAGAGTATTATAGCAGATATAGTAGAGTTAGATACGTTGTTAATGTTATGTCCCTTGACAGATTTAGATAGTTTAAACTATAGATTAGTTCATTTAGTCCCCGCTGGTTTTTCCGCTCCCAGTCCATAGTACTAGTTCATGTTTCTTGTTTTGTGTTTTGACCCTGTTTTCTGTGACCGCGACTCTGATTCCTGCTTTGACCCGTTTATGACTGTTTGCCGATCGCCCGACCCTTTGCCTGTCTTGACTACATTTTTTGGATTACGATTTGGATTTGTCTGCCTGCCCTTAAATAAATACGTCTTTACCTGCTTCCATAATCTACTCCCTCACGTCTCGCGATGTGACAGAATACTCCGGAACAGAAACAAAGAAAACACACGTGTCCACAGTAAACATCCGAAGAGCACGTAGCTCGTGCATGCACGTGCCCCCTCATCGAGGTCGTGACATTCGCGCGTCTCACTCTGGTTGCTAGGCTATTTGGTCGCTTCATCAAACACGTCACTGTTCGGTCAAATTCATTCGGCCTTTTCACTTATAATAATTTCGGTTGCTGAACATTCGGTGCATCCCTAATAATCGTGATGACCAATTTAGCCATAATTGTGCAGCCCTACACTTGACTGCTGCACTTTTAATCCTGAGAGAGAGAGAGAGAGAGACAAATAGGAAACGAGCACAGGAAGCAGTTAAATAAACAGGAAGTGATGAATGTCTGTGTAAGCTCATTTTACTACAGTTTACACACGTTTAGAAAAGAACCAAGAAGGTACATCTGTTGTAAGGGTTCTGCAGATAGTCAGACAGACACAAAGACAGACAGGCACACAGGTAGACAGAGAAAATGACAGTCAGATATACATAGATAGACAGACAGACATGCAGAGAGATGGACAGATAGAGAGAAATACAATCACATTACACACACACACACATCTCTGGGAAAAAAACCCTGTTACAAAGACAACAACGGATGTTCAGAGAAACTTCTGGAAAACAAACAAACAAAATCAAAATCAAACGAATCAAACCGATTCACTTTTCATTTTGATTCAGATGAAGATGATTAGAAAAGTGTTCTGGACGCATGTAGAGCCGCCTAACATTCCCGTCTTTATTTTTTTTTTATAAAAATTATTTTATACGATATATTATTGACCCAAAAATGAGCTGATGTAAGAGTCAAGAGGAGAAAAATCATGATTCATGAAGAATAGACTCTTTTTCCAATTCTTACTAATTATCACAAATACTAATATAGATCAAATGTAATAGTCACAGAGACAGAATGTTTGGAATAAGCGTGTGTGTGTGTGTGTGTGTGTGTGTGTGTGTGTGTGTGTGTGTGTGTGTGTGTGTGAGTCACAATGTTACATAAGACCTCCAGGCTGCTTTTACACGTTTCCTCCAGGACAACTCGTGTTCTTACACACTTGATCAAATGCCTCGTCCGCGTGTAATTTAAGTCCTGATGAAACTTGTTCAGAGTCGTGATTTGATTCTGCTGATGCATTTCCTTTTCAAACAGGAAGTCCGAGTGACGGCACTTTGCTTGAGTGATTTACACAACAATCAATAGCATTCCAGATACGCCAAGCCACACCCTCTGAGAACCGAACCACACCTGGCAATAGCTTACCAAAATAGCTAATATACTGTACGTGTTTATCATTTTACATCTAGCTCAAACAGACAGACATGTAAAAAGACAGACAGAGTGAGAGATAGACAGACAGACAGACAGACAGACAGACAGGTAGATAGCAGTGACAGAGAGACAGAAACAGAGAAAAACAGAGAAAGGCATACAGATATGCAGGCATTTAGACAGATAGTCAGAGACAGACAGACAAATAGATAGATAAAGAGAAAAACAGACAGACAAACAGAGTAAGACAGGCAGACAGTCAAAATGATTATGCAACACGGCTTTACACGTGTGTGTGTAACACAATCAATCACACTGACCACAGAGAGAGAGACAGAGAGATATGGAGAGAAACAGACAGACAAACGGAGACAGAGAGAAACAGACAGAGAGAGACAACAAGTGAGAGAGAGAGAGAGAGAGAGACAAACAGAGAGACAGAAAGAGAGAGTAGTTAATCTAGTGGAGTTTAATTGTTTAATTGGGTGGTTATATATTAGATGTAGTCATCCAATATTCATCTTGGATGGATGGATAGATGAGTGGTGGGATGGATGGATGAGTGGTGGGATGGATATATGAGTGGATGGAGGGATATATGAGTGGATGGAGGGATAGATGAGTGGATGGATGGATGGATGGATGAGTGGTGGGATGGATGGATGGATGAGTGGCTGGATTGATGGATGAGTGGCTGGATGGATGGATGGATGGATGGATGGATGGGTGGCTTGATGGATGGATGGATGAGTGGCTGGCTGGCTGGATGGATGAGTGGCTGGATGGATGGATGAGTGGACAGATGAGTGGCTGGATGGATGGATGAGTGGACGGGTGAGTGGCTGGATGGGTGGATGAGTGGACGGATGAGTGGCTGGATGGATGGATGAGTGGACAGATGAGTGGCTGGATGGATGGACGAGTAGATGGATGAGTGGCTGGAAGGATGGATGGATGGATGAGTGGCTGGATGGATGGATGGATGAGTGGCTGGCTGGATGATGGATGGATGAGTGGCTGGAAGGATGGATGGATAGATAAGTGGCTGGATGGATGGATGGATGAGTGGCTGGATGGATGAGTGGCTGGATGGATGGATGGATGAGTGGCTGGATGGATGGATGGATGAGTGGATGGATGAGTGGCTGGAAGGATGGATGGATGGATGAGTGGCTGGATGGATGGATGAGTGGCTGGCTGGATGATGGATGGATGAGTGGCTGGATGGATGGATGGATGAGTGGCTGGATGGATGGATGGATGAGTGGCTGGATGGATGGATGAGTGGACGGATGAGTGGTTGGATGGATGGATGGATGGATGAGTGGCTGGAAGGATGGATGG
The DNA here is from genome assembly GCF_001660625.3 of Ictalurus punctatus. Classification (NCBI taxonomy): domain Eukaryota; kingdom Metazoa; phylum Chordata; class Actinopteri; order Siluriformes; family Ictaluridae; genus Ictalurus; species Ictalurus punctatus. The sequence goes on along the minus strand of NC_030433.2, from coordinate 8,214,376 downwards.
ATGGATGAGTGGCTGGATGGATGGATGGACGGATGAGTGGCTGGATGGATGGATGGATGAGTGGCTGGATGGATGGATGGATGGATGAGTTGCTGGATGGATGGATGAGTGGACGGATGAGTGGTTGGATGGATGGATGGATGGATGGATGGATGGATGAGTGGCTGGAAGGATGGATGGATGGATGAGTGGCTGGATGGATGGATGGATGAGTGGCTGGAAGGATGGATGGATGGATGAGTGGCTGGATGGATGGATGAGTGGACGGATGAGTGGTTGGATGGATGGATGGATGAGTGGCTGGAAGGATGGATGGATGGATGAGTGGCTGGATGGATGGATGAGTGGACGGATGAGTGGTTGGATGGATGGATGGATGGATGGATGAGTGGCTGGAAGGATGGATGGATGGATGAGTGGCTGGATGGATGGATGGATGGATGAGTGGCTGGCTGGATGGATGAATAGATGGATGTTGTAGTATAGATTGTATGAAAGTTCCACTTTTTACATTAAATTACGGGAAAAAATTAACTTTTCCACGATATTCTAATTGTTTTCCACCTGTATTTATAGAGGATTAAGTGTAAATTCTGACTAACAGAACTATTTAAACACACACGCACACACACGCAAAGGGGTAATAGGGTTGAAATTAGGACCACATTGTTGACAGGGGTGACATTAGGGGTGACATTAGGGGTAAGAGGGTTGACATTAGGACCATACTGTTGACGGGGTGACATTAGGGGTGACATTAGGGGTAAGAGGGTTGACAGTAGGGGTAAGTGGGTTGACATTAGGACCATATTGTTGACAGGGGTGACATGAGGGGTAAAAGTGTTGACATTAGGGGTGACATTAAGGGTAAGAGGAATGACATTAGGCGTGGCGGGTGACATGAGTGACATTAAGGGGTAAAAGGGTTGACGTTAGGGCGACAGGGTTGACATTAGGGACGACAGGGATGACCTTAGGTGTAACAGGGTTGACATTAAGCGTAACAAGGTTACAAAAACAGGGTTGAGATAAAATGGGCCAAGGCCAAGCTCAAAATGGTAAAATATTAAGATTTTTATGACCTTAACAACTAACCATTGTTCAGAAAATTAGCAAGAATTAAACAAGTGTCCTGTGTAGGGCTGTGACGGTGACCATCACAACCACGCCACCGCGGTGGTGTCACATCACACGTCACGTTAATGTTTCTGCTTGAGTGGGCACTATGACAAGTATTCAAAATGTTGTACTTTGTACAAGTGTAATAATAATAATAATAATAATAATAATAATAATAATAACAACAACAACAACCAGTTGCAATATTAATTTGTATTTAAAGCCATTAAAAGCTTAATATTTTGCCACTGGCACATTTTTTTGCCCAGGAGTGTATAGTAGAACTCATTGAAAGGTAAGAAGTGATGCTGATTTACTGTGAATGTTGTGAGCAGCCATTTTGATCTGACGTCACTCTCTGTACTCGGGGGGGGGGGCAAGGAGACTGTCCCAAGTTCCAGGGTAGGAACTCCGAGTTAAGAGGGCTCTGAAAAGCCTGATCATGCTCCAGCGCATGAGAAATATCAATTGCCATGGTTTGGTTCTTTCATCTGAGTTTTAAAAAATGAAAACTGCTCTCTAACTCCTTGTTTTTGCGGCGCCAACCGTCTTTCAGTGAGAGAGAGAACAGAAACAGGGAACGATACAGGAAGTCGGTTGTGAAGTGTTCTGAGCTGATTTCTGATGTTATGTGCAACATGGGAATTCGATCCACTTAACTGTAATGCACAAAGTGAAAAATTACCGGACTCCACACGTGCGTACGTGTGTGTGTGACTAATTACGAATGAAGCCTAGTTGAAACTCGAGGTAAAACCTGTTATATAAAGCCTTTTAGACCACAGCATTTTGATTGCTGAACTCTGGATTGTGATTGGTCAGAAGGTGTTGATTAATTCTCTATAACAGCGGCTCTGACAATAGCGCACCTGCACATAAGTTTACTTATATTAACGTGCTTGTTCCAATATCAGTACGTTATCGTTTCTATAGCGACGGCTTGTTCACAGAGACTTGCCTGGCGGACGCTGACACGGATAACCGCTGATGTTTTTTGTAAGGAGACGTTTACGGAAGGAGTCTCCAGTGTCAGCACTTTGTAACTGGCAGAGGTTAAAGCACTAACGTGAAGTTTTTCTGACATCATCAGGATGGATGACTTTACGCTTCTTTGCAGTTTCTCTGTAACATGACAAACGGCGATTTTGTTTGTACCTACTATAACGTAACTGGGGAACAGGAACTCACTTCTTTGTTTTGTCGTGCATTCCATGATTTTAAATGTAACTATAAACGGATAAAAAGTATGATGCAACGTTTACAATATTTCACATTTTATTAAATTAATGAAACATTGTAACAGTTGGCAAATCGCTGTGGTATAAGAGGAATAAAACACTTCAGGGTGTGATGGTGTGGTTTAACAGCGTGACACGGAGTGTTTTACTCCTTTAATGCTTTTAGTGAGATATTAAATTGAATTGAGATGCATTGGCTTGAACGTGTGTACATTTTTGACATGTACAAGGTGTTACACACATCTTTAGGCTTTACAACTTCTCACTGATGGTTTGTTCCTTCAAACCTGTAGAAGGTTTGAATAAAAGAAGACAATATAAAATTTTTTCATTTGATTTGGTTTAAATGATTACTGTTGTTGTTGCCAGAGGGAAGTCCCAGTTTGGATGAAAACAGTAATATAACCGGACCTCGCCCTGACACTATGCTCACACTCCTCAAGCCTGACAATTTCACAATTACAACATAGTGCTCAAAATCGTGTAAATGATCTCACCTCGTCTTCAGAAAGTCCATAAATTGGCTCAAAATTGGCAGCCATGCAGGCAGAAATGGGAGTTAAAGCAGTAAGAGCTCAGGCAGCCAGAACAATAGTGCCCCCTTCTCCAGAAAAACAACGCTGTCTCTTCACTTTACACCAAAAGTTACGCTTTAAGGCAGTCTTTATCCGTTGTCAGGTCTTATACAAATCATATACATTAGCATAAATATAAAATGACAGCTCTGTTTTCACTACAACGCCCAGAAACTTCGCGGGTTAAAAGAAATCCGTTTAGGCGATGATGTGATTCCCTTCTCTCTCTGACGAACGGCACTTCCTCTCCAGGACACACCGCCTTCCGAGATGACTGACAACTAATCCAACCAATCACAATGTTTCCTTTGAGTCGACCCAACCAATCAAATCGTCCGAATGGCGGTTGAGGAATATGTAGTTTTCTACGGAGTCCTTCAGAGCTCATGGCGAAGTGGGGGGGACAAAACAAACTTAGCCGTTATGCAAATTTCTTTCGTTGGAAATCACGATTATTGATTAGTTATACCAGGTTAACGAGTTACTCCAACTCCATCATTGTTTACAGTGATTACATTACAATTTCTCAGGGTTCTGTTCGTTAGTTTTTTCATTTTAGGCTTTACTATAACACCACAAGGTGGTTGTGACTAGCTACATGCTAGCAGGCGGTGGCGATATATCAGAATTGTATAATATATCACGATATAACGATATTTCACATTATGTGCTCACATTATGTGAGTTTACTAACAGGTTGTGAAACACTACAAGTGACTTGAAAAAAAGAAAAACGAATGTTACTTAAACATTTGGTTTAAACAATAAAATAAAATGGTATTGAGTCTGAGTGAGTTTATGGTTAATTGATGGCTCTGTTTTACTTTAACGGTTTTTAACTGCATCATTTACTTACACATGTTACAGCACACAATGTACATACATAAAACATAGGTACAGTCAGGATCTTTAAATCATTTTGAATAATATATATGTATATATATATATATATATATATATATATATATATATATATATATATATATATATATATACACACACACACACACACACACACACACACACATATATATATATATATATATATATATATATATATATATATATATATATACAAATTTATGCATAGATTCCAAAGATTTTTTTTCTGAAATAAACTGCAGTCAAAAAAAAAATCATGAAACCTGATTTTCAGGATGCAATTACAAAAGACAAAAAGTCAAAAGAAGCGTTTTCATACTGCAACAACGCCCTCTACAGTTCTGTCTATGGCAAGTGCAAATGTTTGCAACCCAAGCTCAGTTTTCACAGATGTTTGTTATAAACACATGTAACAAAAATGGTCAAGTTTATGCAAAAATAATATAAAAGATGTTTCTGTATGTGATACAAATTTGAAGTGGAGTTACTGCTTCCACACAGAAGTCGATTGTTTTCTTGTAACGGCACACCCTGAAGTGTTTTATAACTCCTACACCACAACGGTTACAATATGTTATTGCTTAAAGAACCACACCTCGTAATTTTTTTTCCTTCTATAGTTACATTTATTGTTGTGACGTTAGGTCCGTACATTATAGCGGCTATAAACAGTCGCTCCCTCACCAGTGTCTCTTTTTCCGCGCACTGTCTTCAGGTACTCCTTCAATAAATGTTAAATAAACATCTCCTTACAAAAGATCAAGGATTATTTTATGAATCTGTTTATTATTATTAGTGGATGATCTGTCACCCTGTGAATGAGCTGTTACTATAGAAACGATAACATATTAGAACAAGCTCACAGCTCTCTCCATATTCAGCTATTTGGAAAGAAATGAAAGCAAAATGAAATGAAAACAGCCGGAAATAGACAGAGAGAAAAGTTTTTTTTTTTTTAAATCAGTTTTGTAGTTTATTTATGAAAAGTGCTACAGAAATAAAATGTAGTGTTCTTATTATCCAACCACTAGATGTCTACAAACCCCACTGTAAGTGTAACACGCTCCAACACACTCTAACACTCTGACACACTTTAACACACACAAACACACTGTAACACACTGTAACACACTGTAACAATGTAACACACACAAATACAATCTAAAACACTTTCACACAATCTAATACACTGTAACAAAGTGTAAACACACTGACACACATTAACACACTCTAACACACTTTTACAAACCATAACACACAGTAACACTCTAACACACCCTAACACACTCTAACACACTGTAACACTAACACTCTAACACACCCTAACACACTCTAACACACTGTAACACTAACACACAAACACACTCTAACACTCTGTAACACTAAAACACAAACACACTCTAACACACTGTAACACTAACACACAAACACACTGTAACACTAACACACAAACACACTCTAACACTCTGTAACACTAAAACACAAACACACTCTAACACACTGTAACACTAAAACACAAACACACTCTAACACACTAACACTAACACACAAACACACTCTAACACACTGTAACACTAACACACAAACACACTCTAACACACTGTAATACAAACACACAAACACACTGTAACACTAACACACAAACACCCTCTATCACTCTGTAACACTAACACACAAACACACTCTAACACACTGTAACACTAACACACAAACACACTGTAACACTAACACACAAACACTGTCTAACACACTGTAACACTAACACACAAACACACTGTAACACGAACACACAAACACACTCTAACACACTGTAACACTAACACACAAACACACTCTAACACACTGTAACACTAACACACAAACACTGTCTAACACACTGTAACACTAACACACAAACACACTGTAACACGAACACACAAACACACTCTAACACACTGTAACACTAACACACAAACACACTCTAACACACTGTAACACTAACACACAAACACACTCTAACACACTGTAACACTAACACACAAACACACTCTAACACACTGTAACACAAACACACTCTAACACTAACACACAAACACTCTCTAACACACTGTAACACGAACACACAGACACACTGTAACACGAACACACAAACACACTGTAACACTAACACACAAACACACTTTAACACACTGTAACACTAATACACAAACACACTCTAACACACTGTAACACTAACAGACAAACACACTCTAACACACTGTAACACTAACACACAAACACACTTTAGCACACTGTAACACTAACAGACAAACACACTCTAACACACTGTAACACTAACAGACAAACACACTCTAACACACTAACACTAACACACAAACACACTTTAACACACTGTAACACTAACAGACAAACACACTCTAACACACTGTAACACTAACAGACAAACACACTCTAACACACTGTAACACTAACAGACAAACACACTCTAACATACTGTAAAGCACACAAACACATTCTAACATAATTTAGGACTCTGTAACACACGATGTAGTGCAGACAGGCTGTAGTATAGCGTCAGGGTTAATCATGCAGAACAGAACAGTGTTTTTATCAGAAAAGAAGCCACACATGGTTGATTATATAACAGTAAAGAGCTGAAAGTGTGTTTAAAGCAGAGAGTGAAATCGTTCTTCAGAGGTTCTTCACTGATGCCATCTGATCACAGGAAATGAGTGATCACAGTGAGTGGTTTCTATGTACACAACAATACAACATTACACACATCCAGGACTTTCATGTGCCACACAGCACAGTATAAAAACTCTCACAGCGTCTGGATACAGTCTGGGCAATTTCAGCCATTAACCATAAACCTAGCTGTGTGCGACTGGAAAAGCATTCCTGAATATGTTTATTTTGTTTTATATATGTATTTCCTATTACCTTTTACATCAAATTTACATTTCATTTTAAATTTGATCAATTTCTACATTTATTTTAAATGTATTTTTATTTAATTTATTAAATTTTGATATTAACAATACTTTCATTGGATTTTTTTTATACCACAGTGCTGTTGAATT
>NC_030433.2:8135000-8197500 GCF_001660625.3 Ictalurus punctatus | reverse complement strand
TTTTTTGATACAGTCCAGTGACGAAGACAACCCGGAAGCACTGGGCGGAGTCCAGAGAGGTGCGAAGAAAAAGTTGCTGTGGCGACAGCGTAGACTCCGCCCCCTCCAATGAATCAGAAGCTCATGGAGAGTTTCGCTTTAGTGCTTGATTTACTTTCTAAGGCGTCGTGACTCCTTCATCCTCCTCTTTATCCTCCTCCAGATCTGAAAACAAGAAATATAACACAACAAATAAAAAAAAAAAAATACAGATTAAAGATATTTTCAGGCGTCTAATGTCGCTGTTCCGGACCGGAACCCCTCTTAGTCTGGAGAGTTAAAGGTAAGAGAGTGAGATTTTATTAATAACGCAGCTGCATTTATATAAGACACACACATACACACAAAAAATGTATATATGTCACCTGTAGCTAATGTTACACAGTGTTTACAGTTTACTGAATGTATTCATGAAATGAAAAAAGTTAAGCTAAAAAATATATTTAAGAAAAAATAATGTGAAATTGTTATAAAAGTGTTATAGTACTCCTGCTACTCCTTTTTAAAATAAACTTTTTAATGAATGCAGTTATTATTAATGCAATATTTTAAGGAATATGCAGTATGTATATATCAAAAGTGCATCAAAATTCTAAATAGAGATAAAAAAAAAAAAACTCACAGGGCAACAAAAAATTTATTATGGATAATAATAATATTATTAGTATTATTATTATTATTATTATTATTATTAATAATAATAATAATAATAATGTTTTATTTTTAAAGTGCCTTTCACAAACCCAAGGTGCAAAAGAATAAAAACATTACAGATCCAATAAAATACAAGATAAAAGTATGCATATGTATAGGATTACTAATAATAATTTTAAAAAATAATAGTTCATGGTGTGAAATAATTGAAGTGTGTGTTTCAGATGCAGTACAGGGCATTAGGCTCATTCCGTAATAATGTTTTCAGACCTCCGATGTCATTCAGTCTATCAGGACACGATGTTCAAAATATTATAAAAATATGTCATCTAGAATCGTTTATATTATAACACGTGCATATTTTTAACACTGCTGTGAGAGAAGGGCTTTTTACGCTCTCATTAAAGGGAAGGTGCTGATGTGTGGAAGAGTGTGTGCTTGAAAGTGTGTGTGTGATTACGCAATGAGATTTTCATCCCTGTTAAATCCAGTCTCTGGTCACGACCCGCAAATCTCCTGCTTTCAGACACAACATATCCATCTGTGTGTGTGTGTGTGTGTGTGTGTGTGTGTGAGAGAGAGAGAGAGAGAGAGAGAGTGAGTGTGTTACAGTGTGTGTCACTGACCTGATCCGTGACTTCTTACGCAATTCACTTAGCGACTTCCTGTGATAGATTTCATCCATCCATCCATCCATCTTCTACCGCTTACTCCTTTTCAAGGTCATGGGGAACCTGGAGCCTATCCCAGGGAGCATCAGGCACAAGGCGGGGTACACCCTGGACAGGGTCCTGTGATAGATTATCTACAGAAAATAATAATAAAAAGAGTTTTCATTTATGCAAATGTAATCTGAGTTCCGGATTCTGATAGGTCAGAAGGTGATGATTCATTTTACATATATAATTTGACATAGTTTCTCTGAATTGACTACAACTTATTTAATTATTTTTCACATTTGGTAAAAGTCTAAAAGGTTCTATGTAGAACCCTACAACAGAATGTTTATCAATTTAGAACCATTTTAGGAGACTAAGAACCCTTAATTATTCAGTTCACTCTTAGGTAAAAGTGCAGATGTAACTTGCCACTACTGGTTCTAGAGTGTGAAGTTCCTGTGAGAACATGAGGTTGGTTTGATTTCCAGCGTGTTAAGTGTGAGGTTCTCCACAGGTTGGACTTTAGAACCCACCTTTATTGTACGTCTGTGGTAAAGAGATCTGAAAACGGAGCGTGAATGTTTTCCTTAAAGTCGACCACACGAGTCTAATGCTGTGATTAAACCAATAAAAAGTGCTGATGGGAACCGAGAGGTGGAACATGGAACTTTCCTGCAAAATTTCTGCATGTGTGTTAACACTGTGTTAATTTTTTACCGCAAACACATAGCCGAGATCATTCCAGTTCTCAGTTGTAATGTTCAGGAACGCTGGCATTCATTAACTCCACTTTAAATTTTCAGATGATTATATAAATAACTTGTTATATATAATAATAATAATAATAATAATAATAATAATAATAATAATAATAATGTTATAACGTCTACAGGACACGTTATTATGTTCTTTATGAATAGATGTGTGTAATGTCAGGTGTGTGTGTGAGTGTGTGTCCTGAGCATTACACTGACAGTACACTGAGGTCACATTGCACTCTTGACTCTGTAATCCGCTCAGTACTACCCGATTACAGCAGAGGAGTGTTTGTATCCGTGTGTGTGTGTGAGGGGGGGGGGGGGGGGGGGGGGGCATGAGGTTGTCAGCCAAATATTAGATATCATTATATCTAAATACTGTTGCAAGAACTAAATATTACAGAGATATTACACAAACACACTCAATTCTCTTGTGCTATAGTGAGCGTGTGTGTGTGTGTGTGTGAGAGAGAGAGAGAGAGAGAGAGAGAGAGAGGTGTGTGAGCTGAGGTGTGAGTTTGGGTCTAGTGTTTCAGGTGTAGGTGACAGAGATGAAAGCTGATTGGTGGAGACTCACCTGTGCAGAAACCTTATATGGGTGAGGGATTAGAGTCACTGCATTATTGAGGAAGGAGATATGACTACAGACTGAGGATAGAGGGATGGATTGGGGGAATGGAGGGATGGATTTATAGATTGAGGGGAGGACTTAAGGAGGGACTAAGGGATGGGTTGATGGAGGGATAGATAAAATGAGGGAAGGGCTGATTGAGGGGTGGACTGATTAAGATTCAGGGATAGACTGATGGATGCATTGAGGGATGGACTCATGGGGGGATAGACTGATGGAAGGATGGACTGATGAAAGGATGGACTGGTGGATCAATGGACTGATGGAGAGATTGAGGGATAGACTGATGGACTGATGAAGGGATGGACTGATTGAGGGGTGCAAAAAACAAGATTACAGAGTTCTTTCTTTCTTTCCTTTTTTCATGTTGATCAACTACATCTAAATTAATTTGCATATTAAAGAAGTTTACAGAATCTCCACCCACACAGTACACAAAGATCTGTACAGAGTGGGGTGGAGGCTCTTATTTACACTAAAACATTTTTCTCCCTTTAACAGCAAGAGAGAGAGAGAGAGTGAGAGAGAGAGAGAGAGAGAGAGAGAGAGAGAGAGAGAGAGAGAAACCAGTCGTACGAGTCTGTAGCAGTTATATTGATGGTATAGCTGATTCCAGGAAAGACACCTCCAGGCAGATGTTATCAGAGATTCTTGCCGTTCCTTCCAGAAGGCTCTTCACAGTCTGTTTAATGCACCTACTGCAAAAAAAATGAACTCTTAACCTCAGTGATCATAAGCACGCAAAGCTACAGCAACTCTTTAGTATGGTGTGATGAAGTTGAGTTACGGTCACTCTCCTGAAGTTGATTGTTTTTCTTTAACAGCACCACTTGGAGTGTTTTATTCCTCGTTTAAACACTGATTATGATGGACAGAACAGGAAAGGAGACAGGAGGCAGATCTGCTGTAGAGGACAGTTACTTTAGCGTTTGTTCGTCAGCACTGGAGGATTAAGCAGCTTACAGTACTTACTGCTCTCCACGTTATATAATGTTGGCACAACCGATCATTTTTGATGTAACGTCGCCTTTAAGTTGTTAGCTGCATTAGCGAGCGCTAGTTAGAACATTAGAACGTGCTAACTTTAGTCCTTAATTATAGGGTCAGATGTGCTGCTGCAATGTTAACTGCTAATGTCGAATTCGCAGTATAGCTAGCTAGTGCTAGCTAGTAATATTATATTCACGTAGGACATAAGATCCAGTCATGTTCTGTCCTCGGAATTAAGTGTGGTCGCATGACACAAGCATGGGAGAAGAACTTGCTAGAAACACGTTGGTCCTGTGTTCACGCACGAGCATTTCACTTCATCGTGATGGAACTCGTGCGAAAAATTTCGTCGCAGACTCCGTCAGGTCTGAAGTGAACGGATTTCAGAGGCTCAGACGTGTTTGAAATGTGATTAACCGCACACACGTGTCAGGGCGATGAGGGTCAGTGTAACAAATAACATTCAACTAACAACACGGCGGAGTCACGTAACGTGCTTGAATACACCTACGACGTGTTATAAATTACCATAACTCTTATGCTGTACATTATAGAGAATCAGATGTATACACGTCATACACTGAGATCAGGTCTTAAATGTGAATTATTTATTGACATTGTATTTACATTAAATGTTTTCAGTACGGTACCGATACATGCAGCCGAGTGCAAAAGTTTGTACACCCTTAAGACAAAATAAAGAAGACAAATGAAATTTATACAATGAACAGATTTGTATAAATTTGTTATATAAATATAATTTAAATATTTGCAGATGCTACCTATAGGGTATTTAAGGGTTCTTGGAGAATTAAGAGTGCTTATCTTCCAAAAAAGAAAATTGAGATAAGCTTTAAGGGTTCAATATTAAATATTAAAAAAAAGAAGAAGACAGGAAAAAGACAAATAATACGAGTTCCAAAACTCTGTTTCCATTTTTCTGAATGTGATGTAAAGGTCTTTAAACAGATTTTTTACTCTTTAAAAAAATTATTTCTGATTTTATTGGTAACTTTTGGATTGCTAAATAAGTATATTAGAATAATAATTTTAAAAAATGGCTCGATACCAGAAGCACTTTTTTTTTTAAACCATGAAATTGGAACGTTATATTTATAAAAGAAAAGCCAAACGTAAAGACTTACATTTTAAATGCATCTGAAAACAATAATAAAACAATAAACAACAATTTTTTTAAAAAATCACAGAGATGATGTTCGGTATATTTTGTGTGGAGAATCAAAAGAAAATGTTCACGTAAAGCAAAACACATATGGATTTCCAGCTCGTCACATTTCCTCTGTTTTATTTCCATGGTCACGTGATGGAGGCTGAGATGGAAGCAAGTGCAGGTATGGCAGTTTAATCAAACAACAAGAAGTCCAAAGGATCAGGCAGAAATCAATGTACATAGGCAGGCAAACAGGCTAGACTAAGCAAGGCAGAGAATCGAGGTTAACAGAGTAAACAAAATCAAGAACCAGAACGGAAAACACGATCTAAGGCTTGGAATAACGACAGAGACTAAGCAACTGAGCCTAATACTTCGCAAAACCTGTGTTTGAACAGTCTCTTATATGAGTGGTGTGATTGTGAGTGTAAATTGGATGCAGGTGTGCATTAGAATGATTGTGAGTGATTCTGGGAGTTGCAGCCCATGGCGGCTATGTTTGTAGACCGTAGTGCAGGATGGGAAATGTAGTCACTGGTTTGCTGTGATATGACAATGATGATGACGATGTAATTACACCTCGTCTCTGTCATCGTGTCCCGAGTGGAAATGCTTTTAGAAAACGCCTCATTAGCGGTGACCTTTCTTCCATTCGATCTCATGGGAAAATCTGAATAATACGTGACGTTGTGAGGGGTTTTACAGGCAGGCCTTGCCCGCTGTCAGACATTCATCGTAAAACGCAATGAAACATTAAAATATTTGACTTTGATCTTCCTCTTACAGTAAAATCACCTCACTGGGAATTCATCGCTGTGTAACTAAGTGAACAATAACCAGCAGATTTATAGAGGTTAGAGGATTTATAGCGGTTCCACAGTGACGGTGCTGCAGGAACCCCAACCTCCCAACTCATCTCAGTCTTTTATATAAGGAATAAAATATTGCGTGTCATGCTGTTATAGGAAAATAATCAAGGACATAGTTACAGTTGCTACCACAACGGTAATTACTTTCCAGTGTTTATGTTTCTTACACAACAGCCACCGGGTGCTTCTTTTTCCCCCCAAAGAACAAGTTGTGTTTTTATCCGTTTGTAGTTGCATTCATTTATCCTACAGTATGTTATAGCAGCTTACGCTAAAAACCGCCGTTCCCTCACCTGCCTCTCTTTCTTCTCTCTCTGCTGAAGTTAAAACTCAGACTGTCATTTTCCGAGGGAAGTGTAACATCCCTCGCTCGCTGATGTTCTTCTTTCCTTTCAGTTTACCTCTGCAGGGATCCTGTTCCACGATGAGGCTCGGTTCCGGACTGATCGTGGGTTTGTTCCTCATCTTTTCATCTCCAGCTGCTGGTACGTACGGAAATGAAGATTTGCTGAAATTAAGTGATTAAATTCTAAAATCCTCTGCTTTGGGAATTATTAGTAACAGACAGACATTTAGTGCAAAATATGATATTACGATCGTATTATAATCTCGAGGATTTTTCTTCATTGAACTTTTCCTTTTATTTCAAAATCAGCGAGTCACTCCAGAGCTGAGATTCCACTCCTTTATTTTCTTCTTATTAAAAAAAATCACAGTATAAAAAATTGTATTTTTTATTTACAGAATATACATTTTATCCCTTTTTTCTTCTTTCTCCTCCCCTTGCTATTTCTCCTCTTTCTTTTCTTTCTTTTCCATTGCTCCCACTCGTCTTTTCTGTCTTATCTTCTTCATTACCTCTTATCTTTCTCCTTTAATTATTCCAAATCTTTGTTTTTACTTTCTACTTCTCTGACTCCTCCTCCGTCTCTGCATCTTTCCCTTTTTGTCTTTCTCTTCTTCTTTCTCCTCCTCCATCTTTCCATCTCCTTCCTTCTCCTCTTCCTATTTCTCCACATTTTCCATCCTCTCGCGCTCTTCCTCCTTCTCATCCTCCACCTTCTCCACTTCTTCTTCTTTTCCCTTCTTTTCATCCATCTCTTCTGTTCCTGTCTCCTCTTCCTACTTCTTTACCTCCACTACCTTCTTCTCCTCCATCTCTTTCATGACGTTTCCTCCTTCTCTTTCTCCTCCTGCTTTTCCTTCTCCTCAAATCCCTCTACCTCCTTATCTCATCTTCCTCCTCCTGTCTTCATATTTCTTTTTCCTCCTGCTCCTCTTCCACCTTTATCTCCACCCTCTCCATCTCTACTTCCTTTTCCCTCTTTTCATCCATCTCTTCTTTTCCTGTCTCCTTGTCCTCCTCCTCTTGATTTTCCTCCTTCTTTACCTCCTCTTCCATCTCTGTCTCAATGTTTCCCCTTTCTTCTCTTTATCTCCACCTCCTTCTTCTCTTCTTCCATCCCCTCCCCCTTTCCCTTTTCATCTTTCCTCTTATTACTGCTATGTATCTTTTTTCTTCTTCGCCACTTATTTTCCCTTACTCAGTAGGTCTCCAAGCTCCTGATCAACCCCGACTCAGGAGTTGCCGCTCTCCTGAGAGGGAGACATTTACGTGTTGGTGGGAGCCGGGTGACAACGGAGATCTGAACACCACCTACGCCCTTTACTATCTCATGGAGGGGTGAGGAGATCCTCTTCATCTACAGTACATCACTCATTTCATCTCCTTCACTCCTTCACACTCCCGTTCCGATTCCTGTTGTTCCTGCTGCTTTCAGGTCATCCTGCAACTCTTTTCTCTTGACTGCTGCCTTCTTTCTTTCCTTCCTATTCATTAGTCCGAGAGCACGTTGGTGCACATATCCAGGATGACTTGCTGTGGCTTCGTGAACTTTGTGCGACCTCCTTTTGCTAACATAACATCACTGAGTCTTCTATAATGCGTAAGGAGTTTAGAGAACATAGAGGAAACAGAATATATTTGTGAATCTCTCTCTCTCTCTCTCTCTCTCTCTCTCTCTCTCTCTCTCTCTCTCTCTCGGCCTCCTGCAGATCAGAGAAGGTGTACGAGTGTCCAGATTATAAGATGGCTGGACCGAACTCGTGTTACTTCAATAAGAGCGACACGTCACTGTGGGTGTCTTATAATATCACTGTAGTGGCCACAAACTCCATGGGCACGAGTGTTTCAGAGCCGGTCGTGGTGGATGTCGCCTACATCGGTATGTATTCATCACCTTCATATTCACCATCTTCATATTCATCACCTTCATATTCACCATCTTCATATTCACCATCTTCATATTCATCACCTTCATATTCACCACCTTCATATTCATCACCTTCATATTCACCATCTTCATATTCACCACCTTCATATTCATCACCTTCATATTCACCATCTTCATATTCACCACCTTCATATTCACCATCTTCATATTCACCACCTTCATATTCATCACCTTCATATTCACCACCTTCATATTCACCACCTTCATATTCATCACCTTCATATTCACCACCTTCATATTCATCACCTTCATATTCGCCACCTTCATATTCGCCACCTTCGTATCCATCACCTTCATATTCGCCACCTTCATATTCATCACCTTCATATTCATCACCTTCATATTCACCATCTTCATATTCATCACCTTCATATTCATCACCTTCATATTCACCATCTTCATATTCACCACCTTCATATTCACCACCTTCATATTCATCACCTTCATATTCACCATCTTTATATTCATCACCTTCATATTCGCCACCTTCATATTCATCACCTTCATATTCGCCACCTTCATATTCATCACCTTCATATTCACCACTTTCATATATACTGTATATACGTATATGACATATACAGTGAGGGAAAAAAGTATTTGATCCCCTGCTGATTTTGTACGTTTGCCCACTGACAAAGAAATGATCAGTCTATAATTTTAATGGTAGTTGTATTTGAACGGTGAGAGACAGAATAACAACAAAAAAATCCAGAAAAACGCATGTCAAAAATGTTATAAATTAATTTGCATTTTAATGAGGGGAAAAAAGTATTTGACCCCCTCTCAATCAGAAAGATTTCTGGCTCCCAGGTGTCTTTTATACAGGTAACGAGCTGAGATTAGGAGCACACTCTTAAAGGGAGTGCTCCTAATATCAGTTTGTTACCTGTATAAAAGACACCTGTCCACAGAAGCAATCAATCAATCAGATTCCAAACTCTCCACCATGGCCAAGACCAAAGAGCTCTCCAAGGATGTCAGGGACAAGACTGTAGACCTACACAAGTCTGGAATGGGCTACAAGACCATTGCCAAGCAGCTTGGTGAGAAGGGGACAACAGTTGGTGCGATTATTCGCAAATGGAAGAAGCACAAAAGAACTGTCAATCTCCCTCGGCCTGGGGCTCCATGCAAGATCTCACCTCGTGGAGTTGCATTGATCATGAGAACAGTGAGGAATCAGCCCAGAACTACACGGGAGGATCCTGTCAATGATCTCAAGGCAGCTGGGTACATAGTCACCAAGAAAACAATTGGTAACACACTACGCCGTGAAGGACTGAAATCCTGCAGCGCCCGCAAGGTCCGCTGCTCAAGAAAGCACATATACATGCCCGTCTGAAGTTTGCCAATGAACATCTGCATGATTCAGAGGACAACTGGGTGAAAGTGTTGAGGTCAGATGAGACCAAAATGGAGCTCTTTGGCATCAACTCAACTCGCCATTTTTTGGAGGAGGAGGAATGCTGCCTATGACCCCTGGAACACCATCCCCACCGTCAAACATGGAGGTGGAAACATTATGCTTTGGGGGTGTTTTTCTGCTAAGGGGACAGGACAACTTCACCGCATCAAAGGGACGATGGACGGGGCCATGTACCGTCAAATCTTGGGTGAAAACCTCCTTCCCTCAGCCAGGGCATTGAAAATGGGTCGTGGATGGGTATTCCAGCATGACAATGACCCAAAACACACGGCCAAGGCAACAAAGGAGTGGCTCAAGAAGAAGCACATTAAGGTCCTGGAGTGAAATAGGCAGTCTCCAGACCTAAATCCCATAGAAAATCTGTGGAGAGAGCTGAAGGTTCGAGTTGCCAAACGTCAGCCTCGAAACCTTAATGATTTGGAGAAGATCTGCAAAGAGGAGTGGGACAAAATCCCTCCTGAGATGTGTGCAAACCTGGTGGCCAACTACAAGAAACGTCTGACCTCTGTGATTGCCAACAAGGGTTTTTAAACCAAGTACTAAGTCATGTTTTGCAGAGGGGTCAAATACTTATTTCCCTCATTAAAATGCAAATCAATTTATAACATTTTTGACATGCGTTTTTCTGGATTTTTTGTTGTTATTCTGTCTCTCACTGTTCAAATAAATCTACCATTAAAGTTATAGACGGATCATTTCTTTGTCAGTGGGCAAACGTACAAAATCAGCAGGGGATCAAATACTTTTTTCCCTCATTGTATAAGCTAATAAGTGTGTTAAGAATCATTTAAATGAATCCAGGAAGTAGATTTACTTTGTAACAAACCCGGAGTGAACAAACAGCTCACAAATAAAAATTCACCTGGTGATAAAAACTTACAATGTGAAAGGAGATCAGAGAGTGTAGTGTTTTCGGTAGTGTTTGATTGCGTTGTAGGTAAACTTTAACACAGTCGCAAAGCTATGAAGTGTAAGGTCATTTAAAAAAAAAATCTGTTCCTGAAAATAAATCAGTAACTCAATAAATCATCATGCAATATGTGAATGTAAAACTATATTTTAGCAAATAAAAATGCATAAATATAGTCAAATAGAACAATTGTTGTTGTTTGTTTGTTTATTCATGGGTTTTTTTTTTTACATTTTAATCTTAATCTTAATATTAAGATAAAAAAAAATTGTCAAAGTGATTTTTAAAAACATTGAAAACGTTTTCCTTCATAAGAAAGAGAAAATCATTATGTCATAAACCGAGTTAATTTCTCATCCTGACTGATGAACTGCACATTAAACGTTAACTCGTCCTTCACAGGAAAAAAACACTGGTGTGTGAATGTGTGTGTGTGTGTGTGGGTGGTTTTATCCGGTTTTAACAGCACTGAGCTGCATTTTCATGCAAATGGTGTTTTATTGCATGTTAAACTCAAACTTTATACATTTTTGGTGTGTTTTTAATTTTTTTCTAACATCTAACCCAGGTTTCAGTCTTTCAGCATTTCAGCGTTTCAGCGTTTCAGTACTTCAGTGTTTCAGTACTTCAGTGTTTCAGTATTTCAGTGTTTCAGTGTTTCAGTATTTCAGTGTTTCAGCATTTCAGCGTTTCAGCGTTTCAGTACTTCAGTGTTTCACTGTCTCAGTATTTGTATTTCAGTGTTTCAGTGTTTCAGTGTTTCAGTATTTCAGTGTTTCAGCGTTTCAGTATTTCAGTGTTTCAGTGTTTCAGTATTTCAGTGTTTCAGTGTTTCAGTATTTCAGCGTTTCAGTATTTCAGTGTTTCAGTGTTTCAGTATTTCAGTGTTTCAGTGTTTCAGTTTTCACTTCAGATGTTAAATTTAGAACATCATGAAACAGTTCAGTTTCTCTTTTCCTTTCTCTCATATCTCATTTCTTCCATTTGATATTTTTTTCCCTTTCTTGTCCTATTTTCTCTTTTTTCCTTGTTTTTCTCTTTTTTCTTTTATCTCTTCTTCAGTTCTTTCCTTTTTTCTTTTCTTGTTTTGTTCTTATTTATTTTCATTCTGCTCTGCATCTCTTACTTTCTTTTCTCTCGTAACTTCTCTTTTTTTTCTTTTTCATTCCTCCCTTCTCTACTCTTCTATCTTTCTTGTCTTTTCTCCTCTTCTCTTTCCTTTACTTTCCCTTTTTAAGTCATTTCCTCTAGTCGAACTTCCTTTTCCTTTTTTTCTTTCCTTTTCTTGCATTCAGTTCTTCCTTCATATTTTTTTTTCAAATTTTCTTTTTTAATTTTATAGTATATCTGTCTTTAAATTTTTCCTCTCTTCTCTTCTCTTCTCTTCTCTTGTCTTCTCTTCTCTTCTCTCACTTCAGTTCAGTTCTGTAAGTTTTATTGACCTAAATGTAGATGGTAACATAGATGGTTTGCTGAACGATCATTAAATTAATAAGAGCTGTTATCCTCTCTCTCTCGCTCTCCCTCCCCCCTCTCTCTCCCTCCCCCTCTCTCCCTCTCTCTCGCTCCCACTCTCTCCCTCTCTCCATCTCTCTCACTCCCTCTCTCTCTCTCCTTCCTTCTCTCCCTCCTTCCCTCTCTCTCCCTTTCTCTACCCCTCCCTCTCACTCTCTCTCACTCTCTCTCACTCTCCCTCCCTCTCTCTCTGTAGTTCAGCCCAACACTCCGGAGCATGTGAAGGTGGAGGTGATAGATGATGGTGAATTTAAAGCTCCATTCCTGCATGTGACGTGGGAGAAGCCGCAGTCTGCAGACACTCGCTCAGGCTGGATCACGCTGATCTACCAGCTCCGCGTTAAACAGGCCAACGGCGACACCTGGGAGGTGTGTGTAGGCTTTCAGTGTAACCATAAATGGTTAAAAAGTGCAATGTCATTCTGTTATTATTGAATAGAAATCATTCATTGTTAAATTGCTGCGGTCTAAAGGGAATAAAACTCTTCAGAACGTGCTGTTGTACACAGCACGTTGTACACAGTTGTTACATGAGTTGAGATGTTGAATGTGTGTGCAATTGTGCCCTGCGATGAATTGGCACCTTGGCCAAGGTGTACCCTGCCTTGTGCTCCATGCTCCCGGAGATAGGCTCCAGGTTTCCCCGTGACCCTGAAAAAGGATAAAGCGGTATAGAGGATGGATGGATGGATGGACTTATTCAGCAGAGCGTGTACAGACTTTTGTGTAACCATGTATGTGTGTGTGCAGGAGTACGACACTGGTATGCAGAAATATTACAACATCTTCAGCCTGCTTTCGGGTAAAGAGTACATGGTGCAGGTTCGCTGTAAACCAGACCACGGCTTCTGGAGCGAATGGACGAGTCCCGTCTACGTACAAATGCCTGAGTGTAAGCGGAAATAGTCAACTCTGTGTCTGTACTTAGCATAATGTACCACTTTACTATCATTTTGTTGTTAAAAAAGTTTGAGTTCTTCAGCACAAGTTTAGCTTTTTGTGTTGTTTATTTTCCTAGCATCCAGAATTAAACAAAAAGAAAAAAGAAATGAAAGTATAATATACATATACAGCATTTAGAAGCCACTCATATCCAGAGCGATTTATAGAAGTCTCACAAAGCAGAATAAAGTTCAAAAGCACAAAGGCAGACTCAGAGATGAGGAGCGATAAAGAATGGATTCAGTGCGAAGCTAGCGTAACCTTAGCTATGGAGATACGGTGAAGAAAATGTGTCTGCTGCTAACGAAACTGACGTGATGAGCTCAAACGTGCCGCCATTTTATATTCTTCTAATGCGATGAGCTCCAACTCATCTTCTGTTTCTTTTATTTCCTGTAGGCATAAAGATTAGAATTAGATTATGCACATTTCCACCTCCATACCTGCTCCCCGACAGCAGATGGAGTGATTTCATAAAAACATCGTCCGATCTGACTTTTTCTTTTCCCTTTAATCAGGGTTTATTGTTTATTTTCACACATCACTTACTGAGAGATATGATGATGTCACTCTGCACCTGCTCACCGCCAACCGTAACACACACACACACACACGTCATCTTCAATAGCACACTGATTTCATAATAGGATAAAAATAAACACCATTTATATCACACCTTCTATTAAAAAATGTCTTTACACAAGCGGCAAATTTACTAAAATACATTTACATTAATAAATAAAATACAGGTAGTATTATTTTATTGTTAGTATTATGTTAATAATGAAATAAAATCAATATGTGTGTATATATATATATATATATATATATATATATATATATAATTATATATATATAAGTATATATATATATATATATATATATATATATATATATATATATATATATATATATATATATATACTTATATATATATAAGTAATAAGTTACTTTAAAAATATGTACTTATGTATACATATAATATAAATATAGATAAGATAATATCAAATGTGTGTGTATATTTATACATGTATACATTTGATAATATATTATTACTGTATATTACTGCGTTCTACTTTACTGTATATATATAAATACATTAAATAATAATAAAGAAAATATGAAATATACAATATATCTTCTGATATTAGTATTTATGCACTTGTTTGATGAAAATTACGAAATTAAAAAAACATTATGAAAGTCAATAAAAAATAAATAGGAAATTATATAAGATTATGTTATTATTCTCTTGTCAATGTTGCTTCTCACATCAGGAGTCTTTTTTTTTCAGACTTGGACAAGGAGCACTCTGTGTGGATCCTGGTAGCGGTTTTCTCAGCCTTTGTCCTCCTTGTCCTCACCTGGACCATGAACCTTAAGCGGAACAGGTGAGTCTGAGCCGCCACGTTAACGTATGTTAATTACGTGTGTGTGGTCTCAATGACCATGTTCTTGTAAAACACTGGTTTATTGTTTTTGTAATATTATTGTGTTTAGTGTGAAACACTGTCTGATGCCTCCTGTTCCCGGACCCAAAATCAAAGGCTTTGATCAACAGCTGCTCAAAGTAACACACACACACACATTACTCTGTTGTACACGTTTTCACAAAAATTTAGACTAATTACGAAAGTACTATTGGTTAATTAATCTTCATTCCTCCATTCTTCATGACAGAGTGGGAAATCAGAGGAAGTGTTCAACGCGCTGATGATCCACAGTTTCCCGCCAACCAGCTACGAGGAGCTGCTAATTGACTATCTGGAGGTGTATGACGATGACGAGACACACGACTTGGTTTTGGACTCCAAAGATCTGCTCGTGGCATCAGCGAAGCCCATGAGCACATCATCGGACAACGATTCGGGCCGAGGAAGCTGCGACAGCCGAACCCTGCTGATAGACAAGAGCACAGAGGGAAGGACTGAGGGCGGAGCCATGCAATCTGTCTGGGTTTCCGTAGAGCCCGGCTCTCCGATCAAAGAAGAAGGACAAGCCCGGATCTGGAATAATGTCTTCTCGTCACCTCAGCTGCACCCTGAGCACCACTATTATCAACAGGATCTCTATTTACTGCAGCCACAGGACAACAAATGTACCTATCACAATGTTCCAGAGATTTCCTGTATCTCCTCATCCATCCAAATGAGCAGAACTCCAGAAAATGGGCTAGAAGAGCTTCTGAACAAACCCCGAGTCTGTGGATACTCTCGACCCAAAAGCATGGATGCCCACGTGCCCCAGTCCACCGAATCCCAATCCACGGAATACGTAGAGGTGCAGACGGTCAATCAGGAAAACGTCCTCCATGTCCAACCACTAACTGACCTCGAGGAACGAAGTCAGAAGCTTTCAGACTCCTCACCCAGTGAGAATTATAGCAAGGTGCAAGATGTGATCTCGGAAAATGTTTTGCTGCTGCAGAGGGATCTGAGAAGCGTGCCGCTGCATTCCGGAGATTGCCAATGCCAAACACCTCATGAGGAGAACCATCAGACGTGTAAACCCAACACCCTCCTGTCTCCGTTCTCCATTTTGCAGCTAGGGAACGGATATGTCGACTCGACCATGATGATCTCCTAACATCTCTGTTGAAAACAAAAGCTTTCAGGGAAAACTCATGGAACAGAGGATCTAAATCTTTTAACCACCAGCGCTTCAGAAAGTTTACTGGAAGCTCCGAGAAGGTACGCCTGGGGGTTGAGTACGTCTGTGCTACGGACCCGAAGCTCATGCTGAATGTCTTTGGTCGCTACCGGGTTCTGCTGGGTTTGTACTCCCCTCAGAAGAGATAAACTGAACTGGAATACCCCATCCAAGGTCCTTTCATAGCAGAGACTTGTGCAGAAGGTGACCACTTCTCTAAGTGGAGATTGAAGACTGACAACGTTTTAGCGAAACTTTTGACCCTGATTTTTTTTTATTTCCGAGACACTACAGGCTGAGCTGGGAATCATTTTATTTAAAAAGATTGTGTCAGTTATCACCATTAATCTTCAAGAGTTAATTGCTGATACTCTCACACGTATTTTTTTGTACTGGAACCTTTTCATAAATGTAAACTTATTTATGAACATGAGGCTTTGTCTAATTAAATGTGCATATATTTGCATACTTAATAGGGGTGTAAACCTCAGGCTGCCACACGATACCATATGATATGATATGATTCCAATTCTTAACGCAACGATTATACATTTAGTGATACCACCGAATCTGATATGATACAAATTATTATCCTCTGATCGATATGTGACCAACTTTATTCAGCAACTGGCGTAAGCCTGCTGTTAATTCGTGAATAGCGATGACATAGAAGCACACCCTCTGTTTTCGATATGCTCTGCTGATGTTTTTCTATTTTTTTTTCTTTCTTTTAAAAAAACAGCAACAAAAAAACATTTATGGGTCCCTCATCACTCCAGCCCGTCTATAGACATCTACCGTGTTGTAAATGCAGTTAGTTTTTGCACAAATCTTGATAAATCAGGATGTTTATACTTCAACACCATACTAGAGGTGGGCGATACGACAAAAATTGTCAAAGATACTATTTCTACAATACTTGATATATAGGACTTTTTTAAAACCTGATATTATATTCGTCTTCAAAAATAAATAAATAAATAAATAAATAAATAAATAAAAACCTCTGTGACTATTTTGCCTTACTCTACGTATAGAAAATGGTTAGGAGGTATGTGGTAATTCAGATTAAATAGTACTACTTAAAGCTAAAAAGGATAGCTAGAGAGAGAGAATGTTAGCTAGCTAGCATTGTTTCTGGATGGTTTATAGTGAGATTTTTTTATGGAAGGAAGGATTATAAATAAGCGTCTTTTGGCTCGTTGAGGCCTATGGGCCTAATTCGTTCGTTATCACAACAAAACCACGTTTTTTTAATGGGATAGAAAAAAAAAGATGCAGATATATTTGTGTTCACATTTAAAGCTCTAGTGTTAACTGTAATGGCCAGAACCACGGTTAAGCATTTAACAATTATTAACCAGTTATTAACCAGTTGATCTGTGGTTAATGATAATTCATCATGTGCAGTGTTCAAGATTTGACGTCTTTCAGATATTTATATAAACTGTACACCGAAAATAAATTATTGTATGGATTTACGGATCAATTTTGCATCTCTGACTTTGCATTATTTCGTCGATGTTCATTTTGTGCAAATCATCATGTTTTTTTTTGTTTGTTTGTTTTTTAGCAACACAAAGTGAATGAATAAATAAATAAATAAGTCAGTACATTACAGTGTGGCCTCATGCTTTTTCGGAATAAAATCAAAGCCCACAATGCAACTGAACTTCTTGAGTCTTTTCACTGACTCGAGTCATTTGAATCGTTCAGCTAAACGATTCATTCGGATTTGTTCAGTCAAATGTCGTACAGTGACCCGCTGAACGAGGGAGGAGAGAATCTCTGTCATGACGGGGGAAAATTTTTACTCAAACACTGACCAACTGAATGAGAGAAGAATGCATTTCATTAATGACCGAATGATTCACTGATTCAAATACTGACCTGCTGAATGACAGAGGAGTTATCCACAGTCATGAAAGAGAAAAATCAATTATTCAAACAGTGACCAGCTGAATGAGAGCAGAGCGACTCTCGGTCATGACAGAAAGATTCAAACAATGAGCTGCTGAATGACAGAAGTGCAAATTTTGGCCACGATTGAAAGATTCATTGATTCATCATTGACCCACTGAACGAGAGAGGAGTGAATTTTTGTCATAAAACGGAAAGATTATTTGATTTAAAAAAAAAAAAAACTGACCTGCTGAAAGACAGAGGAATGAATCTTGGTCATGACAGATGATTCATTGACTCAAACAGGTGGAAAGATTGATTCAAACACTGACCTGATAAATGAGAGAAGAGTGAATCTCTATTGTGACGTAAATTCAAGACATTCATTGAATGAGAGAAGAGAATCCCGGTCCTGACAGGGAGATTGATTGATTCGAACACTCGGCTGGTAAATGTCAGAGACAGCAGCAAATGACTGAAAGGATTTAGTGACTTGAGGAAGGAGGATCAGGTTCAGCGTACAGGCCAACTGACTGTGGGATCGTTTAGACGTGAGACTAAACCGGTAGCTGTAAGTCTCCATTACCGTTAGCTATATTAGTGATAAGCAACACATAACTTCGGCATGCACTCGGTCTGTTCTCTCCGTTCCCTCTCTCTCTCTCTCTCTCTCTCTCTCTCTGATAACCTGTACATCTTCTTATCTGAGTACACAGAAATCCCTGTCCTGTTCTGACACGCTAAGCTCTTTGTTCCTAGAAAGTCAAGCAGCGATCTAACTGTCAGACCTCCACCCTCTTCCTTTCTCTTTTTCTGTATATATAGTCTGCCTTTATCAGCATTAACTATGATGCTTTCACTGAACCCTGTGACTTCTTCCTGAGCCCAGTACTGAGAAGGAAACAGCGGTGCGGGTCCAGGAATTGAACTCTGAGGCTGGTATCAGCGAAATCTTATTAGTCAATTAGTCTTGAAGCTCCAACGCAAAATTAGAGAAAGCTAAATGTAGACACCGAACATGTTTATCTGATCAACTACAGTACATCTGGGCTAAAGATGAACACTGGGTAAATTTTAATTTTGGTCAAATTGTTCATTTAACGAGTCTGCGGGACATTGAACATTGAACTGGCTGACTGAACATTGCACTTCTGGTGTAGGGTTAATGTTTTCCTTGCTGGACATGTTAGTTCTACATTTGTTATTTTGTGATATTTTTCATATCAATCCTGGTGGAAAGCGCTGAAGGGTTTATTGCCCCTTTAACACCCCCCCCCCCCCCAACACACACACACACACACACACACACCCCGGGGTACTGATGGCCTTTAAGTAGCTGAATTTCACCTTTGGAACAACTTTTCTCCCCCAGTTTATCATCAGTTGTCTTCTCTCCAGCCATTCTGCCTAACAGAAATCTGTAACTCACATTTACTCCTTAAGAAAACTCCTGAAATTATTATTATTTTTAATTTAAATGTATAAAATGTTTGCCCCAGTGAAGGCTCCATGGTGGGCCAGGAGAGCCGGACATGGAGTCGGTTCTATGCTTCAGCTCCAACGACAGAGTGGTGAGTGTTTTTCTGCCAAAATCCGTGCAATTTGAT
Source organism: Ictalurus punctatus (assembly GCF_001660625.3). Taxonomy (NCBI): domain Eukaryota; kingdom Metazoa; phylum Chordata; class Actinopteri; order Siluriformes; family Ictaluridae; genus Ictalurus; species Ictalurus punctatus. The sequence goes on along the minus strand of NC_030433.2, from coordinate 8,178,481 downwards.
ATAAATAATCTAAATGTCAAGTTAGAGGGGATACTCAGCGCATGTTTAACATTGAATCGCTTGTTTAACATTGCTTGTAATATTTAAACCGTGTAAACAGAAGAGATTTAATGGCAGCGTGCAAAACTGCATACTAGTGTACTAACTAGTGTGCTTCCATTTAAATATGACAAAATAATTTAAAAAAAAAATTCTGTTTACTCTGTTGCAATATGCTGTGCAGTATATAGTATTTTACATTAGTATTTATATTAGTGCTAGTATATAGTGTGGGCAGATACCATATATTATCATAGCCTACTATTTAGTAGTATGCTGTTTATTATGACAGCATACTTTCTTAGTACAGTAGTACAGGAGTATGCTACGCTAGCCTCTACTAATAGCTGGAAAACCCAATTATATTTTAGCTATGTAGTTTTAATTACCAGAGTTCTGTTGAACTAAACAATATAATTTATCCACCGACTTAGATATTAAAAAATGTTTTGTTTTTTTTAAAAAAAACGAAGAAGAAGAAAACAATGAAAAGAACGACTTTATGTTTCCATGGTAACGGAATTTCACCAGTTCCTAAGGTCATGTAGATAATGCAATATTAGTGATGTTCCTCTTTAAATAGGTGGTTTATTCACTTTAAAACAGCACAGACCGGGCAAAACATGTTATATTAACGACACAGAAATGCAGAGTCGAGGTTCAGTTACCAAAAAGAGTCGATTATCTGACGCCAGGCGTTAGGACTGAAGAATCGACTCTTTTTAGGGGAAAGAATCGAGTTGACTCCAAAGCTTTAGAGCCAATTCCACACAAGTTTGCGCATCTGTCTGACAAATCAAGTGTCTCTTCGGCGCTGTTTTATCAAGAAATAATAAATATCTTATATAAATACCAATAAATTTATTTAAAATTATTTGGAAATATGCTTTGACCTGTTTGAGGATCAAAGTGGCTCGGTGTCATCGGAACCATTTCCGACACCACAAACTTCAGCTTTCTGCTAATGTTAGCAGAATGTTTTTGCAAATAAAGCAGAAAGCAAAGAGAAACTCTGACTTAAAATGAAAAGAAATCTGACACTAGCATTATGCTAGTGTATGTGATAGCTATAGATTAATAGACAGATCACGTCAAAATTAGCATGCTTATGAGCATTTTCTTAGCCGATGTGATTTCTATAACAGACAGAAAACATAAAAACTCGAATGTTTATGAAGTTTTTAAGAGCCTATGTGACTTAAAAAGAATTAAAGGTATTAAAAAGAATTAAACGTGTCAAAATTAGACAGTTTATTACCATGCACTTTAGTATCCTATGTATTTTTTAAATCACCTGTAAAATTCATCAAAATGTGTTTAATTATAAGCATTTTATCAGCAAAAATCTATGGGTGATTAAATAATAATAATAAAAAAAATTCTAAAAAAGGAAATATACCTTTCCACCTCTTTCCACCAGTTTATTACTGGCACACTGTCTAAGTCATCACATTCACTTCAAAGGTCCTCAAAACTCACACAATTAGAAATGGTCTCTGAGTATTTCCTTGTTTAGGTGCATTATGTCAGGAGGCAGTAATGAAGAACCTGCGAGTCCAGATGCCCTCATGTAATTTTTCACCTGAGACGTACCAGGTAAAGCAGCAGTGTTACCTCAGTGGTGTAAACTTCTCTGTCCTGAAGACTTTCCTGTGTCAGATAACTTAAACTTAAATCTGTACATTTGACTGTTATAAAATATAAATAACATATAAATGTTGCTGTGCTGAAGTATTCTGTAAGGAGAAATGTGTTTATTTAATATTCATGGAAGGACTCTCCAGTTTCTGTGTTTTGTAACTGTCAGAGGTGAAGCTGTGAAGTTCCCGATGAGTTCTGTTAATACTGTGAAAATGTTGTGTGTTGGTCTGTGTAGGGTATGAGTAAGGAGCGGATGCTGGAGATCAGGAAGCTGAACTGTAATGCCATGACGATGAAGGTGACGTACTACAAGAAGCCACTTTTTATCCATCAGGGTTTCATGCAGTGGCTGTGGGATGTGGATGGGTCACGTTATCTCGACATGTTTGCGGGGGTCGCCACTGTCAGCCTGGGACACTGCCATCCGTAAGTGTGTATTAGGCTTAGAACTATTCCAATTTTGCTATTTTACAATTCTGTGCTGTGGTCGGGTGTAAGTGAAAACCCAAAGCAACACCCCAAAATACAAACATATCTATTTCTGTTCTTATGTGCATTTGGCCCCCTTAAAACTGATTAACAAAGAAAACCTGAGGATTAATTTTTAATTTGAATGGTTTAGTCATATAGAGAGGAAAAATCTTTAGGGGTCCAAGCACTACTTGTTTTTTTTTTTTCACTTTTCTTCCCTCAAATTGTAGAATATTTGAACATTTATAATGGAACACGCTCAGTGTTCAATTCCTTAATGTAAAGCTTTTATTTCATAATTAGTTTAATTGGCATTTTACCAATGTGTGATGATTTGCAGTGTCAAATTTGTGTGTGTGTGTGTGTTTCAGGAAGGTGACAAAAGCTGCACAGGAGCAACTGCAGCGTCTTTGCCACACGTCAGCCATTTATGTTTATCCTGAGATCCAGGAATATGCAGAGAAACTTGTGTCACATCTGCCTGAACCTCTGAAAGTATATACACACACACGCGCGCACACACACCATTTTTTTGTGTGTTTATATATAGGTGCATCTGCAATATTATGAAATGTGTTCACTTAATGTACACACACATTTATTTGTGTGTGTGTGTGTTTCTAGGTTGTGTATATGACTAACAGTGGCTCTGAAGCGAATGATCTGGCTCTGCTGATGGCGAGATTACACACAGGAAACTTTGATGCCATCACTTTGAGGTCAACACTACTGCTTATAGTATTATCCATCCATCCATCCATATTCTATACCGCTTATCCTTCCTTCAGGGTCTTGGGGAAACCTGGAGCCTATCCCAGGGAGAATCTGGCACAAGGCGGGGTACATCCTGGACAGGGTGCTAATCCATCGCAGGGCACTTATAGTAATATTTTTTATTTAATAATTGTTTGAGGTTCATCAAAATCACACATCTCTCAGGGTATACAGCTGGCATCCTCCGTTCAACACCCATCTGGCACGTCATCAGCGTGTCTACAAGTTTTAGACGTTTTAAGAAATTGAGTAGTAGTCTCTGCTAACTACTGAACGTAATTTTTGTGCATTTATTTTCGCTGTAGAAATTCCTATCATGGTGGAAGTCCACAAGCGATGGGTCTGACCTCAAACACAGTGTATAAATACGCAGTGGCGTCCGGCCTGGGCTGCTATAATGTACGTACAGCTCTAGGTGACAGCTACTTCCTGTCCACCACTTCCTGTTTTGATCTAATATTTCTCCTGAGTCACATGAACAAGTTGCGATTTCTTTTTCAGACCATGTGTCCTGATGTGTTCAGGGGGCCTTGGGGTGGGAATCACTGCAGAGATTCACCTGTTCAGACAGTCAGAGATTGCAACTGCTCTCATGGTACACTCACACACACACACACACACACACACACACACACACACGCACACACACACACACGCACTTGCATAATGTCTGGCTTGCAGTTTAATCATTCCTTGTCCTTGCATTTCATATTAACTTTAACACAACAACTCTGTGCCGTCCCCGGTATCCTTCAGCACTCATGTCTCCAGTGACCTTATCATCCTCATAAAGATGCAGAAATGTTTGTAACTTTTACGCTCGCGCTCCCATAATTCATAGCAAATTAAAATAAATTGCCAAGTCTTGTGTACATAATGATACATAAACATAGTCAAGTGAAGTTTTTAGCTGTATTATAGTGAATGTGATAAGATATTGAGTCTCCAGGATTATTCTCATACACACACACACACTTTACAGAAGAACACAAACACATACAATACACACACTTTTAACAAAAATGGTTACAACAAAAAATTGGGGTCCATGAACCAGGGGGTCTGTGATTATTAAAATTGTATTTATTATTTAAAAATAATCATTTTAATAATATGCTTATGAATTAATATGAATTAAATGGACTAATTAATACATTTATGAATTATTAAGTGACTGGTCACTTGAATTGAACTGAATTTCAATCCAAACCTCAATAAATCCATAACGATAATTTTATTAATCATTTCAATAAAAATGTGTCCTGTGAGTGGAATAAAAAGCTCTACAGCTAAAAATAAACACACCAAAACATTATACAACATATTTAAATAATGAGGCCAGTGTTTTTAATAGTTCGATTGTGTTAGAATAAATGAAAATGAATTCTTTACTCTATGGGGTGGTGGATATTTATTGAATTAATTTAATTAATTGATTTATTTTATTAGAGTTAAAGGGGTCTCTGGGCTGAGTTCTGTAAAAAGCGAAAGCCGTTTGGACTTTAGTACAAGGTCAGATTTTATTACAATGTAAAACATTAACTCTTTTTGGAAAAGAACAGTGTGTCGCAGAGTGACATCATCCTACCAAGAAACGCAGCTATAACGAGTATGTAACGACCACACGAGGTTATATTAGTGTTTACACAGCGTAGCGGAAAGACTGTAAAGCTCTTCAGGATAAGATCTGTACACGTACACACACACACACACACACTTTTAATAAAAATGCAACAAACAACAACATGAACATACATTTCAGTAATGTAAATAAATATTTGCCTATAATATTTTGTGAGCAATAGTTTTATGTTAACAGTTTATATTTTATTAAGTGGGTTGTTTGGTGGTGTGAGATGGTGGGGGAATAAATAAATAAGTAAATAAACAAATAAAAGTCAACTGAAAAAAATAATTAATAAAACAGCAGAATGTGTCTGAAATATTTTTCCACAAAAAAAGCGTAAAAATATTAAAACCAACAAACAGCCACCAATAAACCAATGAAATAAATATATCTATAAAATGTGTCTGAAATATATTTTTTCAAAGGCATAATAATATGAAAATGGCTAAATAAGTAAACAAATAAACAAGCAAACAAATAAGCACATGCATACTTCTTCAGGATAGTACCAAACTAGGTAAAAAAACAAAACAAAACACACAAACACAAATAATAACAAATAATTTCTTAAACATTTATTTTGCTGTTTTATATAGCTTCATTTGCGCTCAAACTGGGAGTTACATACTGTACAGATGAGAAAGTTTACACCCCCCCATGATGATCGAATGGAAAAGAGGAAAATGTACAGACAAAAAAATCATGAAGTTAAATTGAAAGAGAAAGACAGAAGAAAGAGAGAAAAATGAAAGTAAAAAAGCGTTCAAGCATTCAAGCATTCAATAACCTTTGAACTGACTTATTATTTCTCTCTTTTTTTTCTCACTCTTTAAAAAAATGACTCTAACCTGCAAAGTTAAATGTGTATACGTACGCAAACATTTGCACAAATCTATTTAGGAATATATTTTAAATAGCTAAACCAGACGTCATTAAAATTCCTTTGTGTTATTAACGTTGTGTTGTGTTGCGATGACAGATCAGTGCCAAGCCAATGGCAGGTACATCGAGCAGCTGAAGGACGTTCTTGCTACGAGCGTACATAATCGTATTGCCGCGTTCTTCGCAGAACCCATTCAGGTTAGCACTGCTGAATTATGCGAATGCTAGTAACGTATAATTTATTATCTGGTTCGAATGGACTATTGTTTCTATAGAAATGGCTCATTCACACAGACTTGTACAGTGGAAGCGCCGCATAAACAGGAGAGATTTATTTCATTTATTTATTTATGGAAGGAGTCTCCAGTGTCAGTGCTTTGTAACAGGTAGAGGTAGACTTGTAACCGTTTTGTAAGTGGAAAGTCTTCAGGACTTCAGGTGAGATTTGTGCTTATTAACGAGAGAGGAAGGTCGATGAGGAACATCTCTTGGCAGGATGCTGTGGTATAAGAGGAATAAAACACTTTGGAAATTGCTAGAACATCACAACAACACATAACTTCCTGTTCTTTTTTTTTTTTTGGCAGGGATTAGGAGGAACTATCCAGTACCCCAAGAACTTCCTGAAAGAAGCCTACAAGCTAGTGAGAGAAAAAGGTGGAATATGCATAGCTGATGAGGTACTAATATAAACCCACACCTCATTATTCCCATTATTATATATTTTTTCCTTTTAAATAATTTTCCAAACAAGAAGTAGATTTTGACATTACATGTTTTTGTACATACCTTACTTTCTGCATATTTCTCCTTTTCTGCTGTCTACTGCATGTATCTCTGTAAAGCACTCGCACATGCACCGTGTGTTCTTCGCTGTGTCGGATACATTTTATCATGTATAGATCATCCGATTCAGATATTTCACTCCTGTGTCAGGTTCAGACCGGTTTCGGACGCACGGGAAGTCACTTCTGGGCTTTTCAGGCCCATGACGTTGTTCCAGACATCGTGACGATGGCTAAAGGAATCGCTAACGGATTTCCCATGGCGGCTGTGGTCACAAGCGAGGGTGAGTCAGTTTTTTTAAAAACAAAAAACAAAGAATTATGAACTCTCTCCATTTCTGTTCTGAAAGGTCAGGGGGTCAAAGCCAAGACTTTAAAGATTTGGTGTCATTCGTGCATTGCGCCAAAGATTAGGCTGTTTTCCAGAAGATAAAAACGTACTTCTTGTCAGACTTCGTGAAAAGAAAGAAAACAAATGTCATAATTTTTTTTTTTTAAACTGTCGGTCGAGATCAAGACCATATTTAGCTATACTGAACAAACTAAAAGTGCAATTTGGCCATTTTTGCAGAAATTGCTCGTACCTTTGCTAAAGGACTTCACTTCAACACTTTCGGTGGAAACCCCCTCGCCTGCAGCATCGCCTCGACTGTGCTGGATGTGAGTAAGCACTGATCCATGTCCACCTTTAGATTGCTAAACAATGAAAGTGTTATTCTTATAGTTTGTTTCGGGGAAAATTCATATAGGAGGTTTATATATTTCTTCATCAGAGTAGAAAAAAAATTATTAAGAATTCATCAGCTTCTGTGACCGGTTTCATTTCGTCAGTTATAAACATTAACTTTCCTCTTTTTTTTTAGATACTTGAGTGCATTTAAAGTATAGTAACCATTTACTGGAGTATAATTTCTCAGCACTTGTAGCAATATAATGTGAGGAAGTTACGCAAAAACGGTTCAATTTCTCATCTGTGTATCCATACACAGTAAAGTATGTCTCACTGAAGTACACAAAGTATGCAGATTGAGACACGGCCAGTGTGGTTTCCAAATGTGGAAACAAATGTGACATGGAAATCAAAGCAAAGAGTGTGTGTGTGTGTATGTGTGTGTATGTGTTAGACAATTAAAGAGGAACGGCTCCAGGAGAACAGTGCCATAGTGGGAACACATCTGCTGAATGAACTCGCCAAGCTGCGAGATAAGTATGAGATCGTCGGGGACGTCCGCGGAAAAGGACTGCATGTCGGTGTGGAGATGGTTAAAGACAAAGTGAGACTATTTCTTCTTTTTCTGTGAAGTTATGAAAAAATGCCAATATTGTGTTCCTTCCTCTTTTGCTAATTATCCAGCAGGCTAACTTTCTGACCTATTAATTTATCCGCATTGCTAATTTCCTAGCAGTCGTTACATTAGCTGCAGAGTGCAGATGGAGTATTCAACTATATACAACTCTTTTTGAAATGTTTATTATTTATTACACCACAGTGCTATTGAGTTGTGATTGGTCAGGAGGTACTGGTTAATTCTCTATAACAGCGGCTCTGATAGTAGTGCAGCTGCATGTCACAAGTTTATTTATATTAAATAAGCTCTCTATTCTAATATGCTATTGATTGTGTTATTTTCTGTGTGGAGGTGTTTGTTTAGCGTGTATGGAAGGAGTCTCCAGTGTCAGTGCTATGGAATAGTCAGAGGTTAATGCTGTAACTTTAGGTTTTCCCACATCTTCAGGACAGAGGAGTTCACGCTTCTTTGTGGTTTCTTACTAACACGACAAACTCATTAACATCAAGAGAGAATAAAGAGAGGGAACGACTGTTTATAAGTGAGAACAGAAACTAGCGGGTATCATTAAATGTAACTATGAATGGACTTTTCATTCTTTAATATATAAAAGATTGTAATCGTTGGCAAATTGCTGCGGCGTAAGAAGAGTGAAATGTTACTCTCAGGATATGTGTATGTGTGTGTGTGTGTGTGTGTGTGTGTGTGTGTGTGTGTGTGTGTGTGTGTGTGTGTGTGTGTGTGCTGATCCCTTTTTCCATGTTATGAAGCTACAGTTAATAAATCAGATATGAACTGAGAAAAGCTTCATCATAACATTCCAGTGAGGAAATTGTTTAAACCTTAACACAAAGAAGAACTGTGTTTGTTTTACATGTTTAACTTTAACTTTACTCTAACTTTACTCTAACTAGAACTTTAACTTTATTCCAACTCTAAATTTACTCTAACTACTCTAACTTTAACTTTACTCTAACTTTACTCTAACTTTACTCTAACTCTACTCTAACTTTACTCTAACTTTACTCTAACTTTAACTTTACTCTAACTTTACTCTAACTCTAACTTTACTCTAACTTTACTCTAACTTTACTCTAACTCTACTCTAACTTTACTCTAACTTTACTCTAACTCTACTCTAACTTTACTCTAACTTTAACTTTACTCTAACTACTCTAACTTTACTCTAACTTTAACTTTACTCTAACTTTACTCTAACTCTACTCTAACTTTACTCTAACTTTAACTTTACTCTAACTTTACTCTAACTCTAACTTTACTCTAACTTTACTCTAACTTTACTCTAACTCTACTCTAACTTTACTCTAACTTTACTCTAACTTTAACTTTACTCTAACTTTACTCTAACTCTAACTTTACTCTAACTTTACTCTACCTTTACTCTAACTCTACTCTAACTTTACTCTAACTTTAACTTTACTCTAACTACTCTAACTTTACTCTAACTTTAACTTTACTCTAACTTTACTCTAACTCTACTCTAACTTTACTCTAACTTTAACTTTACTCTAACTTTACTCTAACTCTAACTTTACTCTAACTTTACTCTAACTTTACTCTAACTTTAACTTTACTCTAACTTTACTCTAACTTTACTCTAACTTTAACTTTACTCTAACTACTCTAACTTTACTCTAACTTTAACTTTACTCTAACTTTACTCTAACTCTACTCTAACTTTACTCTAACTTTAACTTTACTCTAACTTTACTCTAACTCTAACTTTACTCTAACTTTAACTTTACTCTAACTTTAACTTTACTCTAACTTTACTCTAACTAACTGTACTCTAACTTTACTCTAACTTTACTCTAACTTTAACTTTACTCTAACTTTAACTTTACTCTAACTTTAACTTTACTCTAACTTTAACTTTACTCTAACTTTACTCTAACTAACTGTACTCTAACTTTACTCTAACTTTACTCTAACTTTAACTTTACTCTAAACTAGAACTTTAACTTTATTCCAACTTTAACTTTACTCTACTCTAACTAACTGTACTCTAACTTTACTCTAACTACTCTAACTTTAACTTTACTCGACTCTAACTAACTTTACTCTAACTACTCTAACTTTAACTTTACTCTAACTTTACTCTAACTTTACTCTAATTTAACTAGAACTTTAACTTTATTCCAACTCTAACTTTACTCTAACTTTACTCTAACTAACTTTACTCTAACTTTACTCTAACTAACTTTACTCTAACTTTACTCTAACTAACTGTACTCTAACTTTACTCTAACTTTAACTTTACTCTAACTTTAACTTTACTCTAACTTTAACTTTACTCTAACTTTACTCTAACTCTAACTTTACTCTAACTTTACTCTAACTAACTGTACTCTAACTTTACTCTAACTTTAACTTTACTCTAACTTTACTCTAACTACTCTAACTTTAACTTTACTCTAACTTTAACTTTACTCTAACTCTACTCTAAACTAGAACTTTAACTTTATTCCAACTCTAACTTTACTCTAACTTTAACTTTAACTTTACTCTAAACTAGAACTTTAACTTTATTCCAACTTTAACTTTACTCTACTCTAACTAACTGTACTCTAACTTTACTCTAACTACTCTAACTTTAACTTTACTCGACTCTAACTAACTTTACTCTAACTACTCTAACTTTAACTCTAACTTTACTCTAACTTTACTCTAATTTAACTAGAACTTTAACTTTATTCCAACTCTAACTTTACTCTAACTTTACTCTAACTAACTGTACTCTAACTTTACTCTAACTTTAACTTTACTCTAACTCTACTCTAACTCTAACTTTACTCTAACTTTAACTTTACTCTAACTTTAACTTTACTCTAACTTTAACTTTACTCTAACTTTACTCTAACTAAGTGTACTCTAACTTTACTCTAACTTTAACTTTACTCTAACTTTACTCTAACTAAGTGTACTCTAACTTTACTCTAACTTTAACTTTACTCTAACTCTACTCTAAACTAGAACTTTAACTTTATTCAAACTCTAACTTTACTCTAACTTTAACTTTACTCTAAACTAGAACTTTAACTTTATTCCAACTTTAACTTTACTCTACTCTAACTAACTGTACTCTAACTTTACTCTAACTACTCTAACTTTAACTTTACTCGACTCTAACTAACTTTACTCTAACTTTACTCTAACTACTTTAACTTTACTCTAACTACTCTAACTTTAACTTTATTCCAACTCTAACTTTACTCTAACTTTACTCTAACTAACTGTACTCTAACTTTACTCTAACTTTAACTTTACTCTAACTTTAACTCTACTCTAACTCTACTCTAACTTTACTCTAACTAACTGTACTCTAACTTTACTCTAACTTTAACTTTACTCTAACTTTACTCTAACTTTACTCTAAACTAGAACTTTAACTTTATTCCAACTCTAACTTTACTCTAACTACTCTAACTACTCTAACTTTAACTTTACTCTAACTTTACTCTAACTTTAGCTTTACTCTAACTTTACTCTAACTAACTGTACTCTAACTTTACTCTAACTTTACTCTAACTTTACTCTAACTTTACTCTAACTTTACTCTAACTTTACTCTAACTTTAACTTTACTCTAACTCTAACTTTACTCTAACTTTACTCTAAACTAGAACTTTAACTTTATTCCAACTCTAACTTTACTCTAACTACTCTAACTACTCTAACTTTAACTTTACTCTAACTTTACTCTAACTTTAGCTTTACTCTAACTCTAACTTTACTCTAACTTTAACTTTACTCTAACTTTACTCTAACTAACTGTACTCTAACTTTACTCTAACTTTACTCTAACTTTAACTTTACTCTAACTTTACTCTAACTCTACTCTAACTCTAACTTTACTCTAACTTTAACTTTACTCTAACTTTACTCTAACTTTAACTTAAACTCTAACTTTACTCTAACTTTACTCTAATTTAACTAGAACTTTAACTTTAACTTTATTCCAACTCTAACTTTACTCTAACTAACTTTACTCTAACTTTACTCTAACTCTAACTTTACTCTAACTTTAACTTTACTCTAACTTTACTCTAACTTTACTCTAACTTTAACTTTACTCTAACTTTAACTTTACTCTAACTCTACTCTAACTCTAACTTTACTCTAACTTTAACTTTACTCTAAACTAGAACTTTAACTTTATTCCAACTTTAACTTTACTCTACTCTAACTAACTGTACTCTAACTTTACTCTAACTACTCTAACTTTAACTTTACTCGACTCTAACTAACTTTACTCTAACTACTCTAACTTTAACTTTAACTCTAACTTTACTCTAACTTTACTCTAATTTAACTAGAACTTTAACTTTATTCCAACTCTAACTTTACTCTAACTTTACTCTAACTAACTGTACTCTAACTTTACTCTAACTTTAACTTTACTCTAACTTTAACTTTACTCTAACTGTACTCTAACTTTAACTTTACTCTAACTTTAACTTTACTCTAACTTTAACTTTACTCTAACTTTACTCTAACTAAGTGTACTCTAACTTTACTCTAACTTTAACTTTACTCTAACTTTACTCTAACTACTCTAACTTTAACTTTACTCTAACTCTACTCTAAACTAGAACTTTAACTTTATTCCAACTCTAACTTTACTCTAACTTTAACTTTACTCTAAACTAGAACTTTAACTTTATTCCAACTTTAACTTTACTCTACTCTAACTAACTGTACTCTAACTTTACTCTAACTACTCTAACTTTAACTTTACTCGACTCTAACTAACTTTACTCTAACTTTACTCTAACTACTTTAACTTTACTCTAACTTTACTCTAACTACTCTAACTTTAACTTTACTCTAACTTTACTCTAACTACTCTAACTTTAACTTTATTCCAACTCTAACTTTACTCTAACTTTACTCTAACTAACTGTACTCTAACTTTACTCTAACTTTAACTTTACTCTAACTTTAACTTTACTCTAACTTTACTCTAACTCTATTCTAACTTTACTCTAACTTTAACTTTACTCTAACTCTACTCTAACTTTACTCTAACTAACTGTACTCTAACTTTACTCTAACTTTAACTTTACTCTAACTCTAACTTTACTCTAACTTTACTCTAAACTAGAACTTTAACTTTATTCCAACTCTAACTTTACTCTAACTACTCTAACTACTCTAACTTTAACTTTACTCTAACTTTACTCTAACTAACTGTACTCTAACTTTACTCTAACTTTACTCTATCTTTACTGTAACTAACTTTACTCTAACTTTAGCTTTACTCTAACTCTAACTTTACTCTAACTTTAACTTTACTCTAACTTTACTCTAACTAACTGTACTCTAACTTTACTCTAACTTTACTCTAACTTTAACTTTACTCTAACTTTAACTTTACTCTAACTCTACTCTAACTCTAACTTTACTCTAACTTTACTCTAACTTTAACTTAAACTCTAACTTTACTCTAACTTTACTCTAATTTAACTAGAACTTTAACTTTAACTTTATTCCAACTCTAACTTTACTCTAACTTTACTCTAACTAACTGTACTCTAACTTTACTCTAACTTTACTCTAACTTTAACTTTACTCTAACTTTACTCTAACTACTCTAACTTTAACTTTACTCTAACTCTAACTTTACTCTAACTTTAACTTTACTCTAACTCTACTCTAAACTAGAACTTTAACTTTATTCCAACTCTAACTTTACTCTAACTTTAACTTTACTCTAAACTAGAACTTTAACTTTATTCCAACTTTAACTTTACTCTACTCTAACTAACTGTACTCTAACTTTACTCTAACTACTCTAACTTTAACTTTACTCGACTCTAACTAACTTTACTCTAACTACTCTAACTTTAACTTTACTCTAACTTTACTCTAACTACTCTAACTTTAACTTTAACTTTATTCCAACTCTAACTAACTGTACTCTAACTTTACTCTAACTTTAACTTTACTCTAACTTTACTCTAACTCTACTCTAACTTTACTCTAACTAACTGTACTCTAACTTTACTCTAACTTTACTCTAATTTAACTAGAACTTTAACTTTATTCCAACTCTAACTTTACTCTAACTAACTGTACTCTAACTTTACTCTAACTTTAACTTTACTCTAACTTTACTCTAACTTTACTCTAATTTAACTAGAACTTTAACTTTATTCCAACTCTAACTTTACTCTAACTTTACTCTAACTAACTGTACTCTAACTTTACTCTAACTTTAACTTTACTCTAACTTTACTCTAACTCTAACTTTACTCTAACTTTAACTTTACTCTAACTTTACTCTAACTCTAACTTTACTCTAACTTTAACTTTACTCTAACTTTAACTTTACTCTAACTTTACTCTAACTAACTGTACTCTAACTTTACTCTAACTTTACTCTAACTTTACTCTAACTCTAACTTTACTCTAACTTTAACTTTACTCTAACTTTACTCTAACTTTACTCTAACTTTAACTTTACTCTAACTTTAACTTTACTCTAACTCTACTCTAACTCTAACTTTACTCTAACTTTAACTTTACTCTAAACTAGAACTTTAACTTTATTCCAACTTTAACTTTACTCTACTCTAACTAACTGTACTCTAACTTTACTCTAACTACTCTAACTTTAACTTTACTCGACTCTAACTAACTTTACTCTAACTACTCTAACTTTAACTTTAACTCTAACTTTACTCTAACTTTACTCTAATTTAACTAGAACTTTAACTTTATTCCAACTCTAACTTTAATCTAACTTTACTCTAACTAACTGTACTCTAACTTTACTCTAACTTTAACTTTACTCTAACTTTAACTTTACTCTAACTTTAACTTTACTCTAACTCTACTCTAACTTTACTCTAACTTTACTCTAACTAACTGTACTCTAACTTTACTCTAACTTTAACTTTACTCTAACTTTACTCTAACTACAACTAAACTCTAAACTAGAACTTTAACTTTATTCCAACTCTAACTTTACTCTAACTTTAACTTTAACTTTACTCTAAACTAGAACTTTAACTTTATTCCAACTTTAACTTTACTCTACTCTAACTAACTGTACTCTAACTTTACTCTAACTACTCTAACTTTAACTTTACTCGACTCTAACTAACTTTACTCTAACTACTCTAACTTTAACTTTACTCTAACTTTACTCTAACTACTCTAACTTTAACTTTAACTTTATTCCAACTCTAACTAACTGTACTCTAACTTTACTCTAACTTTAACTTTACTCTAACTTTAACTTTACTCTAACTTTACTCTAACTCTACTCTAACTTTACTCTAACTAACTGTACTCTAACTTTACTCTAATTTAACTAGAACTTTAACTTTATTCCAACTCTAACTTTACTCTAACTTTACTCTAACTAACTGTACTCTAACTTTACTCTAACTTTAACTTTACTCTAACTTTACTCTAACTCTAACTTTACTCTAACTTTACTCTAACTTTAACTTTACTCTAACTTTACTCTAACTCTAACTTTACTCTAACTTTACTCTAACTAACTGTACTCTAACTTTACTCTAACTTTAACTTTACTCTAACTTTACTCTAACTCTAACTTTACTCTAACTTTAACTTTACTCTAACTTTAACTTTACTCTAACTTTACTCTAACTACTCTAACTTTAACTTTACTCTAACTCTACTCTAAACTAGAACTTTAACTTTATTCCAACTCTAACTTTACTCTAACTTTAACTTTACTCTAAACTAGAACTTTAACTTTATTCCAACTTTAACTTTACTCTACTCTAACTAACTGTACTCTAACTTTACTCTAACTACTCTAACTTTAACTTTACTCGACTCTAACTAACTTTACTCTAACTTTACTCTAACTACTTTAACTTTACTCTAACTACTCTAACTTTAACTTTAACTTTATTCCAACTCTAACTTTACTCTAACTTTACTCTAACTAACTGTACTCTAACTTTACTCTAACTTTAACGTTACTCTAACTTTAACTTTACTCTAACTTTACTCTAACTCTACTCTAACTTTACTCTAACTTTAACTTTACTCTAACTTTACTCTAACTCTACTCTAACTTTACTCTAACTAACTGTACTCTAACTTTACTCTAACTTTAACTTTACTCTAACTTTAACTTTACTCTAACTCTACTCTAAACTAGAACTTTAACTTTATTCCGACTCTAACTTTACTCTAACTACTCTAACTTTAACTTTACTCTAACTCTAACTTTACTCTAACTTTAACTTTACTCTAACTCTACTCTAAACTAGAACTTTAACTTTATTCCAACTCTAACTTTACTCTAACTTTAACTTTAACTTTACTCTAAACTAGAACTTTAACTTTATTCCAACTTTAACTTTACTCTACTCTAACTAACTGTACTCTAACTTTACTCTAACTACTCTAACTTTAACTTTACTCGACTCTAACTAACTTTACTCTAACTACTCTAACTTTAACTTTACTCTAACTTTACTCTAACTACTCTAACTTTAACTTTAACTTTATTCCAACTCTAACTAACTGTACTCTAACTTTACTCTAACTTTAACTTTACTCTAACTTTAACTTTACTCTAACTTTACTCTAACTCTACTCTAACTTTACTCTAACTAACTGTACTCTAACTTTACTCTAACTTTACTCTAATTTAACTAGAACTTTAACTTTATTCCAACTCTAACTTTACTCTAACTAACTGTACTCTAACTTTACTCTAACTTTAACTTTACTCTAACTTTACTCTAACTTTACTCTAATTTAACTAGAACTTTAACTTTATTCCAACTCTAACTTTACTCTAACTTTACTCTAACTAACTGTACTCTAACTTTACTCTAACTTTAACTTTACTCTAACTTTACTCTAACTCTAACTTTACTCTAACTTTAACTTTACTCTAACTTTACTCTAACTCTAACTTTACTCTAACTCTAACTTTACTCTAACTTTACTCTAACTTTAACTTTACTCTAACTTTACTCTAACTAACTGTACTCTAACTTTACTCTAACTTTACTCTAACTTTACTCTAACTCTAACTTTACTCTAACTTTAACTTTACTCTAACTTTACTCTAACTAACTGTACTCTAACTTTACTCTAACTTTAACTTTACTCTAACTTTAACTTTACTCTAACTCTACTCTAACTCTAACTTTACTCTAACTTTAACTTTACTCTAAACTAGAACTTTAACTTTATTCCAACTTTAACTTTACTCTACTCTAACTAACTGTACTCTAACTTTACTCTAACTACTCTAACTTTAACTTTACTCGACTCTAACTAACTTTACTCTAACTACTCTAACTTTAACTTTAACTCTAACTTTACTCTAACTTTACTCTAATTTAACTAGAACTTTAACTTTATTCCAACTCTAACTTTACTCTAACTTTACTCTAACTAACTGTACTCTAACTTTACTCTAACTTTAACTTTACTCTAACTCTAACTTTACTCTAACTTTAACTTTACTCTAACTTTAACTTTACTCTAACTTTAACTTTACTCTAACTCTACTCTAACTCTAACTTTACTCTAACTTTAACTTTACTCTAACTTTACTCTAACTCTAACTTTACTCTAACTTTACTCTAACTAACTGTACTCTAACTTTACTCTAACTTTAACTTTACTCTAACTTTAACTTTACTCTAACTTTAACTTTACTCTAACTCTACTCTAACTAACTGTACTCTAACTTTACTCTAACTTTAACTTTACTCTAACTCTACTCTAAACTAGAACTTTAACTTTATTCCAACTCTAACTTTACTCTAACTTTAACTTTACTCTAAACTAGTACTTTAACTTTATTCCAACTTTAACTTTACTCTACTCTAACTAACTGTACTCTAACTTTACTCTAACTACTCTAACTTTAACTTTACTCGACTCTAACTAACTTTACTCTAACTTTACTCTAACTACTTTAACTTTACTCTAACTACTCTAACTTTAACTTTAACTTTATTCCAACTCTAACTTTACTCTAACTTTACTCTAACTACTCTAACTTTAACTTTAACTTTATTCCAACTCTAACTTTACTCTAACTTTACTCTAACTAACTGTACTCTAACTTTACTCTAACTTTAACTTTACTCTAACTTTACTCTAACTCTACTCTAACTTTACTCTAACTAACTGTACTCTAACTTTACTCTAACTTTAACTTTACTCTAACTTTAACTTTACTCTAACTCTACTCTAAACTAGAACTTTAACTTTATTCCAACTCTAACTTTACTCTAACTTTAACTCTACTCTAAACTAGAACTTTAACTTTACTCCAACTCTAACTTTACTCTAACTTTAACTTTACTCTAACTTTAACTTTACTCTAACTTTACTCTAACTCTACTCTAACTTTACTCTAACTTTAACTTTACTCTAACTTTACTCTAACTCTACTCTAACTTTACTCTAACTACTCTAACTTTAACTTTACTCTAACTCTAACTTTACTCTAACTTTAACTTTACTCTAACTCTACTCTAAACTAGAACTTTAACTTTATTCCAACTCTAACTTTACTCTAACTTTAACTCTACTCTAAACTAGAACTTTAACTTTACTCCAACTCTAACTTTACTCTAACTTTAACTTTACTCTAAACTAGAACTTTAACTTTATTCCAACTTTAACTTTACTCTACACTAACTAACTGTACTCTAACTTTACTCTAACTACTCTAACTTTAACTTTACTCGACTCTAACTAACTTTACTCTAACTACTCTAACTTTAACGTTACTCTAACTTTACTCTAACTACTCTAACTTTAACTTTAACTTTATTCCAACTCTAACTTTACTCTAACTTTACTCTAACTAACTGTACTCTAACGTTACTCTAACTTTAACTTTAACTTTACTCTAACTTTACTCTAACTCTACTCTAACTTTACTCTAACTTTAACTTTACTCTAACTTTACTCTAACTCTACTCTAACTTTACTCTAACTTTAACTTTACTCTAACTTTACTCTAACTCTAACTTTACTCTAACTTTACTATAACTTTACCTTTACTCTAACTTTAACTTTAACTAACTTTAACTAACTGTACTCTAACTTTACTTTAACTTTACTCTAACTTTAACTCTAGTCTAACTAACTTTACTCTAACTTTAACTTTACTCTAACTTTACTCTAACTAACTTTACTCTAACTTTACTCTAACACTAACTTTACTCTAACTTTAACTAACTTAACTCTAACTTTAAGTTTACTCTAACTACAACTTTAATCTAACTTTAACTTTACTCTAACTCTAACTTTACTGTAACTCTAACTTTACTCTAACATTAACTTTACTCTAACTTTAACTTTAGTGTAACTTTACTCTAACTTTAACTTAAATCTAGCTTTAACTTTACTCTAACTTTAACTTTAATCTAGCTTTAACTTTACTCTAACTTTAACTTTAATCTAGCTTTAACTTTACTCTAACTTTAACTACTCTAACTACAACTTTAATCTAACTCTAACTTTACTCTAACTTTACTCTAACTAACTTTACTCTAACTTTACTCAAAATTTTATGTAGATATGCGTTGTAATGGGAGTTTCTTTTCGCACTGGATTGTACTTGGAAATATAAGATAAGATTTATAAGATACATGATACATAATTCATACATAGTGTGTTTTTCCCCATGAGTATTTTTTTGTTTTGTTAACGACCCCAGCCTTCAGAGTTTATACAAAAAAGCAAATCGGAACATCGTATCGAAATCATTATATTTCAAGTCTTGATATATTTTTTTAAGGAGAGTCGAGATCCTCTTCCCTCCGATGCCATGATTGAGATTCTGGAGGACACTAAGGACATGGGCGTGCTGATCGGCAGAGGAGGGATATACGGACAGGTAAAGATGGTTAAAAGAACTGACTGTTTAAGAATTTAGGGGTCCTGAGGGGGCAGGGACAGGTATGATTGTTTGTTGTCATGGTTACACTCCACCTCCAAGTTACTTGTCCTACATCAGAAGTGTCCTGATGAAAGAGAATAACCTTCCGGCCAATCAGAACAGTGTATTTTCTTCTGCACTGGTACAATAATGAAATAAATAATAAAATACGATTCTATAATTATAGATAAAATATAAATGATTTGTTCTTCTTCTTTTCCCTGACCGCTCCGTTCTGTCTCAGACATTCCGGATCCAGCCGCCGATGTGCATCACTAAAGACGATGCCGATTTCTTCCTCGCCGTGTTCGATCAGGCACTGCACAACTACACGGAGAGGAGATGAGCAGCACCAGACCGGTTCTGTTCCAAATCAGTCCATTGCCTTTCTTTCCTCCTTAAAACTGACAGATCTTCACTTAACGCATTAGTTCTGTTCCAAATCAACCCCTATCCATTTTCCCCTTCACTTACATGCGGCTGTTCAGCACTCAGTCGGGCTGTGTTTCAAATCAAACGGGACAGCACTGACTTTAGACTGGTACTGTTCCAATCCAATCCCCTAATCAACTGTTCTACTAAGGACAATAGTTCAACACTGAACTAGGGATCTACGCCAAATCAACCTCATATCCACTTCTCCACTTCCCCTACAGAGGACCGATCACCACGGGGTCTTGCAGCTCAGCCTGGATCCGTTCCAAATCAACCCTGAACTAACACTTTCTCAAAGAGTGGACACTGCAGCACTAGAACATTCTAGGGCTCTTTCTTGGGCTCGTTTAAGTCCACCCCTAACCACTTTCCCTAACCGCTTACAGCACTGCATCTTTCAACTCAGTGTGGCCTCGTCCCAATTCACCGTGTCATACGGATGGTAACAGACTGCAGTTGATTCATAAGAGGGAGTGTTTATCGTCGATTAACGCAGCTCTCGTAGTTTAGTGACTCATTTCGGTGCTGCCGTGTTCACAAAACTAAACACCGAACCTCAGTGCCTTTAGCAGTATTTAACACCGGGATCAATGAAATAATGAAATAAAAGTACGGAAAAAAAAAACAGATTTGTAAAATTAAATCAGATGTTTTTAGAATGAACATCGTCTAAATAAACACGTCATCTTTTATTAAAGGATCTTATTGATCTAATTGAGTTTTTTTTCCCAATGGGAGAGTTCACACAAGCTTTAGACAAAATACAAAGTAAAGGTAAAAATACAAAGTGGAAAATAAACAAGATATAAAGTGTGTTTAGAAATGAAAAAAAAAATCATTTGAACATTGCAGTTAATGCCTCAGGTGCCGCACTGAACATCTGCATCCTATGCACACACTTTACACTGTATGTCAACATGTTTGTCATCCACCTGGTGTTTGTGTGCTGTATGAAACAGAGCATTTACATTTCCCAGATCTGGTAAAGATTTGTTGACGAAGCCGGACTCGTCTGTGGAATTTCCCTGAACACCTGGAACACTGGGTTTGTTACACAACCGTACAGATACAATATGTCCAGAAACAGTGAATTTTATCAACACAACTTCAGCGTGAGAACTCAACTCCTATTATAAACATTAAAGTAATTCTTTACAATTCAGCAGTAATGTTGTTCTTTCCATCAGCGTGTGAGATTATAGAGGTGGAGATTTCAGTGGAATCGGACTGAAATCTTTAAACATGATTTTTTTTAAAAATGTCTTTTCAACTTTTGGGAAACTTCTGGTTGAGAAATGAGGAACAGTTCAGCTCAGGAAAGTCTCGTTTTCAAAAAATAAAAATTATATATATATATATATGCACATTTTATATGCACGCAGCTACACGTATTGTGTTACAATTAACTGAAAGATGAAAAGGTTTAGTGCTATAAGTACCTCATTGCATTACATTACTGCTATATGTACCTCATTATATTACATTACTTTAAATTACATTACATTACTGCTGTAAGTACCTCATTACATTACATTACTTTAAATTACATTACATTACTGCTATAAGTACCTCATTACATTACATTACATTAGTCAGGGTGGATGTGCTGTTCATCAACTGAACATCTTTTCATTGTTTTGTACGCATTTAATCAAACGTCCACCTTCATAAAACTAAAGAACATTTCCGACCGTAGATCAATCCTCAACTCTTGTCTGTATTAACATTTTTTATTCAATTATTATTTGCTGGGATAAAAAGCATGACGTGTCACACTTTAATATATAAAATTAATTCTTTGTAGACAGCTGTGGTATAAAAGGAATAAAGGAGTGTTTAACTTCATCCCTCAGTCCCACAGTCATCTTTAATAAATCACTATTTTTTTCTTCGTTTTTTTCTTCTTTCTTCCTGGCTTACATTACAGTAAACTTCAAAATGCACAGCTTCAATTAAATATCTAAAAACCCATACACACCGCCAATCTGATGTTTTTAAACACCCGGTAATCTCCAGTTTCCGAGAAAAGGGTTCAAGATCATTTCTGTAGAATTAAAAGATCTAATTAACAAATAGGTCTGTTGGAAATAAATGTAGATATAGATGAAATAAATGCTGACATGGATCACTTTATATGCACTACAGTTTTAATTAATGTTTTTGGTGGTTAATTGCTGATGTTTATAAAGCAGTGAACTTTGAGATCAGTTGATCATCAGCATTTAGTAGGATGTTTATAATTTATATATATATATATATATATATATATATATATATACATATATATATATATATATATATATATATATATATATATATATACATATATATATATATACATATATATATTATATATATATATACACACACACACACACACACACACACACACACAACAAAATAAATATTTTACTTTGTTGTCTTCACGTCTTTATTGTTAAATATATAGCTAAAGATAGGCTACATGAGCTATTTTTTTTTATGTTTCTGAAATTTGTTTGTTTTTGGAACCTGATAAAGCTCTATATATCTGTGAGATATACATGTAAATTACTCTCTCTCTCTCTCTCTCTCTCACACACACACACACACACACACACACACACACACTCTCACTGACACTGGCCTTGTGCTGAAAATGCGACACCGTAAGGCGATAGGAGCTCACATGTCATGTCCATAACCGCTAATGTTGTTTTGGTCATGTTGCGGAACTTGAACCCGTATCGTTCTCTAACCTCGTGTTTATATCCAAACACAACCAGTCAATAATGCAAACAGCTAAAATGCAGGAGAACACAAACTAAACGCCTGAAAAAAGCTGAAAACAGAATACCTGGATGTGCACTTTGTGTTTTGGGAGTGCGCTTGGGCATCCCAGGGCTGTGTGTGTGCATTTTGTTGTTGTTGTTGCTGTTGTTGTTTCAAGAACATAAGCACACAGCACACAGGAACCTCACATTAGTCACTCCACTGACCGACTGTCTTGTTTTTGATTGGATTTGAACTCTGGAAAGATTTGGAAGATTGTAACGGCTTTAACACCTTCATTGCCGTCATCGGTGTCCGTCCTATTGAACATCAAGACTTTTAGATTTAACATTTAGTTCACACATCTGGAACTCATTAACCCTTTATAGCTATATTCATCAGGCTCCATCCAATAGCAACTGGCTTTTATCCTACAGAGCTCTGTCAAATTCTGGATTGAGATTGGTCAAAAGGTGTTGATGAATTTTCTATAACAGCAGCTATGAGACTAGCGCAGTTTATGTTATTGTTTCTACGGTAACAGTTCACTCATAGGGATGTGTAAATTTTGCTAAATGGATTTTAAAAATAATATGTAGAAGTTTTCCATAAAGAGATATTTATTTAATTAACATTGATGGAAGGAGTCTCCAGTGTCAGCACTTTGAAACAGTCAGAGTTAAAGCTGTCAAGTTTTCCGACATCTTCAGGACAGAGGATTTTACGCTTCTTTGCGGTTTTCTTCTTCGCCTTAACTTCAAGAGAGAGTGAAAAAGAGGCTGGTGAGGGAATGACCATTTCTAGATGCATCGAGGTACGTGGAAACAGGAACTAACAACATTATATCTGGCTATAATTGGATAAACGTGTGACTTGATGTTCTTCAAAAAATGAAAATGGTTAGTGTTGGCTAACTGTTGTGGTGTAAGAGGAATTAACCACTTGGGGACGTGCTGTTAATGGAAAATAATCAACTTTTTGATGAGTAACAGAAACTCCTCTTCATCACAGCAACAGGTCGTGGTTTAGTTTGTTTAATCTCTGTAACGAGCTACTCATTTGACCCCATCTGCACATGCAAATTCACCATCATTATGTAATGAGTGTGTGGGGTGTCAACTAGAGCGTGTCATTTTCCATCGTTCTATTTTAGTCAAATTTTCTTTTTCACAGGAATTACACTTCTTCGTGGAATTTTGTGGAGCACACAAACAAAAAGGTGTTGTGACACAAACAGTGTGAAACTCAGGTCAGAAACCTTCAGGAAATTTACATTGCTGAGTTACAATTTATTTATTTATTTTTTAAAAATTCTTTTAGTTTTCTTTTGTTTGAAAACATGCTGAAAGTCAAGCAGAGATCTCTAAATGAAACTCTTACAGATTATTCTCTGGATTATATTTAGTTGATGCTACCGAAATGTAAGTAAATAAATAAATTCTGATCTGCAGTGTAATCTTGTGTGGTGTTTTTATTTGCACGCCCTCGAGCTTGTACTGAGCCGATGGGGTTGAACGTTGGATTCTCTGACGTGTGGCGCCCCCTGCAGGTTTCAGGGCCACAAACGTAAAACAAATTGATCTGTCAAAATTCCAGAATTCCCAAAAAGCAGACATAAGAAAATGTGAATGAGTGCAGTAATGTGAAAATCCTAAATGTGACCTAAAAGTGATTTTACGTTTTTTCATGTTTTTCTTCTGACTTTTATCTCTCTTTTTTAATCTCTTATCCCTCCTCCTCCTCAGTCTTTATCTCATCTTTTTTTAATCTCGTTTTTCTTCTGACTTTTATCTTTTTTCCTTCCCATTTGTTTTTTATTTATCTCGTCTTTTCCTCTTCAGCCTTTTGTCACAGTTGTCTTATCTCTTTTTTCCAGCCAAGCATAAAACCTTTATTTTAGTGCAAAATTTAACTTCATTTTCTGTTTTTTTTAATCTTTTATTTTTAATTTATTTAGATTTTTTAAAAGCGTAAAGCAGTTAGTCTATGTTATTACAGATAGTGTAAGTTATTATGGTAGTATTGCATACCCACATCAGCTTACTACAACAATTTGGACACCAAACATGTTTTATTTAGAGGATTATATAGCATAAGGAGAGCCATTACTTTAACTCCACACTGCTGTTTTAAACCAGCCTTCAGAACATCTTACTTAACATTAGAAAGGTATACAATGTAAATGTAATTAATTGACCTACAGCAAAGGTATCTTTATATCCTTGATTTAGTATTTCATGTACAGTATCTTACAAAAGTGAGTACACCCCTCACATTTTTGTAAATATTTGATTATATCTTTTCATGTGACAACAGTGAAGAAATGACACTTTGCTACAATGTAAAGTAGTGAGTGTACAGCTGTAACAGTGTAACAGTGTAAATTTGCTGTCCCCTCAAAATAACTCAACACACAGCCTTTAATGTCTACACCGCTGGCAACAAAAGTGAGTACACCCCTAAGTGAAAATGTCCAAATTGGGCCCAATTAGCCATTTTCCCTCCCCGGTGTCATGTGAATTGTTAGTGTTACAAGGTCTCAGGTGTGAATGGGGAGCAGTTGTGTTAAATTTAGTGTCATCGCTCTCACACTCCCTCATACTGGTCACTGGATGTTCAACATGGTACCTCATGGCAAAGAACTCTCTGAGGATCTGAAAAAAAGAATTGTTGCTCTACATAAAGATGGCCTAGGCTATAAGAAGATTGCCAAGACCCTGACACTGACCTGCAGCACGGTGGCCAAGACCATACAGCGGTTTAACAGGACAGGTTCCACTCAGAACAGGCCTCGCCATGGTCGGCCAAAGAAGTTGAGTGCACGTGCTCAGCGTCATATCCAGACGTTATGTTTGGGAAATAGACGCATGAGTGCTGCCAGCATTGCTGCAGAGGTTGAAGGGGTGGGGGGTGGGGGGGGGGCAGCCTGTCAGTGCTCAGACCATACGCCACACACTGCATCAAATTGGTCTGCATGGCTGTCGTCCCAGAAGGAAACCTCTTCTAAAGATGATGCACAAGAAAGCCCGCAAACAGTTTGCTGAAGACATGCAGACTAAGGACATGGATTACTGGAACCATGTCCTGTGGTCTGATGAGACAAAGATAAACTTATTTGGTTCAGATGGTGTCAAGCGTGTGTGGGGGCAACCAGGTGAGGAGTACAAAGACAAGTGTGTCTTGCCTACAGTCAAGCATGATGGTGGGGGTGTCATGGTCTGGGGCTGCATGAGTGCTGCAGGCACTGGGGAGCTACAGTTCATTGAGGGAACCATGAATGCCAACATGTACTGTGACATACTGAAGTAGAGCATGATCCCCTCCCTTCGGAGACTGGGCCGCAGGGCAGTATTCCAGCATGATAACGATCCCGAACACACTAACGAAGCTGAGGGTGAAGGTGATGGACTGGCCAAGCATGTCTCCAGACCTAAACCCTATTGTGCATCTGTGGGGCATCCTCAAATGGAAGGTGGAGGAGCACAAGGTCTCTAACCTCCACCAGCTCAGTGATGTCGTCAGGAGGAGTGCAAGAGGACTCCAGTGGCAACCTATGAAGCTCTGGTGAACTCCATGCCCAAGAAGGTTAAGGCAGTGCTGGAAAATAATGGTGGCCACACAAAATATTGACACTTTGGGCCGAATTTGGACATTTTCACTTAAGGGTGTACTCACTTTTGTTGCCAGCGGTTTAGACATTAATGGCTGTGTGTTGAGTTATTTTGAGGGGACAGCAAATTTACACTGTTACACAAGCTGTACACTCACTACTTTACATTGTAGCAAAGTGTCATTTCTTCAGTGTTGTCACATGAAAAGATGTAATCAAATATTTACAAAAATGTGAGGGGTGTACTAACTTTTGTGAGATACTGTATATCACATTAAATGTTAAACATTATACATCTTTTTAATTGTCTATGTAGAGCTATTCCTGACCCAAGTATTCAGCTGTGATGATTTTTATTGGTAAATTATTCTTGTTATTCCTTAATCAATACAGAATCATCTACAAATTTCCCCAAAACGTCCACAAGAGGACGCTTTCTCACAACAACCTGAGTTTATTTCAGTAGAACATTATCTGGTGTTACTTTAAATTAGGTTTGATCCAAATGTGCTCACGTGTTTTTGATAACACGACATCTATTTTTTTTTTTAGCATTTGATCTGTGTTGTGCCTGGGAAAAAAACAACAAAAAAAAAACATTTACTATTAAATGCATGACCTGTTTAGGTTTACTCATCTGTCTCTATATGACTGTCTACTGTAAAATACTTAATTATATACTGCATTTATTTCATTTATTTTCCCTAAATTATATTTAGATTGAACTGGTTGCCACTTTTGTATCTGTAAATAATTGTATAAAAGTATGCTTTGTTATATAAACTGTCTTCAAAAAAAACAAAACAAAAAAATTGTTGCCCACATCCTTATTACAATTACATTATTATTGTAATAATTTTGTTATATAATACTTGGTTATAATCAATAATAACTAATATGTACAGTAATGTAACTGTAGTAAATAAAAACCCCACACCAGTTCATGAAATTAATTCTGCATTATTGCCATGTACAATGTACGCATGTATGTATAGGATAGTATTATATTATTATAATGTACTAAAGTCACATTTTGGGTTAATCTTCATCAGGTAAAATAAAAAAAAATATTAAAAGAAATCTTAAATTGAATAAACAAAATAAATACCAAACCAAACTGAACACTAACTACTAAAAAGACACTTTTTATGGTGTGTTTATGCTTTAGAGGAGCTCAGGAGCTGATAGGGCTTCTCAATCAGCACAGTGAGAACCCAACCTAGAACCACAGTAAGGGCCGAGTGAGCGAGGAACAGATACAACTAGAGAGAGAGAGAGAGAGAGAGAGAGAGAGAGAGAGAGAGAGAGAGAGATTAATTCGTGTCCACAACACTTTTAACAAGTTATGTCCATGAGAGGATCCTTTCAGAGAAGATCAGATACTAATCTGAAGCCTCAGGTGGTTATTAGTCCAATAC
This sequence comes from Ictalurus punctatus, assembly GCF_001660625.3. Classification (NCBI taxonomy): domain Eukaryota; kingdom Metazoa; phylum Chordata; class Actinopteri; order Siluriformes; family Ictaluridae; genus Ictalurus; species Ictalurus punctatus. The sequence continues at coordinate 8,150,831 of NC_030433.2, read as the reverse complement.
ATTTCACATGTGTTTGTATATATTGTGATGACACCTGAAAGCGCTTGCACCTACATACATGAAAATGAATAAATTGGGGGGAATCACATGTAAAAAACTAACAAATTCTGAGAAAAAAAAAAATTTACAGGTAAAAATAATTTGTGTAAAAATTACATGTGGAAAAATAAACGAATCGCTTAAATATTACATAAGAAAATAACTCATGATTGTGAATCATGTTGAAAAATGTTAATGTTAAAGTGTCTAAAAACCACAAGCATAAAATTCACGTGTGGAGTCTGTGTGAATTTTCTGTGCTGTGTTAAAGCCTTTGTTTTGATTTATTATTTGTGTAATTGATTCTTGATTTGCAGAGATTGCATCATGGACACTTACGAAGTTGAGGTCTGTGTAGTGGATGAGAGTTTCCTGTTTGGAGTTGTAGAGTAAAATGAGAAGCGGGTGAACAAGGTAGCAAGCAAAGCTGATGTTGGACAGAGGAACCCACACACGCATGGACAAGAACCTATTCACAAAGCCTGCACACAACACACACACATATATATACACAACCATATACACACATATATATATACACACAGATTGAAGGTTTACTGAACAAACTGGTTGGAGACAAAGGTGTGATGATTAAACTGGTAGCTATGGTTCCATTATATTCATACACCACTCATGTATCGTCTGATCCACTACATCTAGACTACATTTTCTTTTTTGCTTGCACCTCCGTATCCCTCCTCACAGGCAAGGATGAGCCAGGCCACGGTGAGAGCCCACAACGAGCGATGGAGCCCCTGATACACAGCATGACCTGGTGACCCCTGACCCCTCAGCATGTAAGCGGATCCCACTATCACGGCCATGACGGACAGTGAGACGAGCCAACCAGCAGCCGCCTGCCACTGAGGAAAAAGTAAAATATTTTCCCAATCAATAAATCTGTTCAATTGAAATGACCTTTGAAAATTTAATTAATATTAGCAACAGAAATATGATCAAATAAACATATTATGTACCATTTAAAAGTGCAGAACATTTACTTTATATTTTATACTCGCTATGTTTTTTTACTTTATTTATTCATATTATGTCACAAATACAGGGTGTAGCATAGACTTTCCTTATTAAAAGAAACACTAATAAACCTAGCTATAGTAGAGAAATAAACAAAACATTAACAGAACTAGCCACGTCTCACAATCACACCACAAACACAACACTATCAAGAATTCTCAGCAAGTAATGAGGGTAAAACACAGAGCTTATATAGTATAACTAATCAGAGGAACACAAAACAGGTGTACACAAACACAGGCAGTGATTACAGACAAGAGAAGAAGACATTCAAAACTGTGAGTGAGAGAGGCTGCCCTCTGGTGATCTGGATGGAGCTGTCCATGATGGACTTGACGAAGTAATGTAGTTAAATATATCGCTGATAAATAAAAGAAAATATATAGATATTAAAAAGAATTTAAGCAGATCTGGATATCTGAGTATCTGTATCTATAGTACATGGCAGTTCCTGAAAATCTTATATTTTTGAGATTTGACTCAATTGAAAGCACACAAACACATCATTTATCCATCCATCCATCCATCCATCCATCTTCTACCGCTTACTCCTTCTTCAGGGTCGCAGGGGAACCTGGAGTCTATCACAGGGAGCATCGGGTACAAGGCGGGGTACACCCTGGACAGGGTGCCAGTCCATCGCAGGGCACCACATCATTTATATCATTATAAATTAATAAATATTAATAAATTATATATAATTTATATATTATATATATTCAACTCAACTCATTTTATGAGCCTTCGGAAATTAATTGCAAATGTTTACATTTCTTTAAGCATAGTTATTTTTTGTTTTATTTTATTTTATTTTTAGAAATTGAATCCCAAATATGCCAAAATATCCCTTTCTGTCTGATTTACTTGGTGTTTAAACATTACCCTCTGCTTTATAAGAGCTTCTTTCTTGGTCACCATGTAAATTCCTGTGAGGACGCCGAGCAGGTACGGACCGTATCTGGTGTACGGCTTGTTGTAGTAATACTCAAAGTAACTTTCATATTCACTGAGGAGGAAAAAAAGAAAAAGATAAATCAAGGAAAGCGATAAACAGCAGTTTGCCAAGTGTTACATTTTATTTTTTTTAATTAAATAACAAAACGCCATACTTTATATCCATTTATGTTATAGATATGCAATGTTAAGGAACATCAGCAAAACAAGTTCGCGCTTACGTTATACCAACTATAAACACTCGTTCCTTCACCAGCCCTCTCTTTATTCTGTCTCTTCATATCAATAAATCAAAAAATACGCAGCTTTTTGTTATGGAGAAACCAGGAAGCACAAACTTGTCTGTTCTGAAGATGTCAGAAAACGTAAAATAATGAGTGTGAGGGTGTGAGGGTGTGACGGTGTGACAGTTTGAGGGTGTGAGGGTGTGAGGGTGTGACAGTTTGAGGGTGTGAGGGTGTGATGGTGTGACAGTTTGAGGGTGTGAGGGTGTGACGGTGTGACAGTTTGAGGGTGTGAGGGTGTGACGGTGTGACAGTTTGAGGGTGTGAGGGTGTGAGGGTGTGACAGTTTGAGGGTGTGAGGGTGTGATGGTGTGACAGTTTGAGGGTGTGAGGGTGTGATGGTGTGACAGTTTGAGGGTGTGAGGGTGTGACGGTGTGACAGTTTGAGGGTGTGAGGGTGTGAGGGTGTGACAGTTTGAGGGTGTGAGGGTGTGACGGTGTGACAGTTTGAGGGTGTGAGGGTGTGAGGGTGTGACAGTTTGAGGGTGTGAGGGTGTGATGGTGTGACAGTTTGAGGGTGTGAGGGTGTGATGGTGTGACAGTTTGAGGGTGTGAGGGTGTGATGGTGTGACAGTTTGAGGGTGTGAGGGTGTGATGGTGTGACAGTTTGAGGGTGTGAGGGTGTGATGGTGTGACAGTTTGAGGGTGTGAGGGTGTGATGGTGTGACAGTTTGAGGGTGTGAGGGTGTGACGGTGTGACAGTTTGAGGGTGTGACGGTGTGACAGTTTGAGGGTGTGATGGTGTGAGGGTGTGAGGTGTGAGGTGTGAGAGTGTGAGAATGTGAGAGGTGAGGGTGTGATGGTGTGAGAGTGTGAGGGCATGAGAGCATGACGATGTGAGAGTGTGAGCGTGTGAGGGCGTGAGAGTGTGAGAGCATGACGGTGTGAGGGTGTGAGAGTGTGACGGTGTGAGTATGTGACGGTGTGACGGTGTGAGAGTATGAGGGCGTGGGAGTGTGAGAGTGTGAGAGTGTGTTCAGTGAATAATAGCGAGGTTTACTCACAGAGTTGTGGGTTGGTGAACGGGTAAGTGCAGAAATGCTGTGATTAAAGCACTGGAAATGCACGACATTGCCAACAGAGTGAAGGCCACACTCACAAACACACGCTTATTCCTGAAATAAATAAATAAATAAATAAATACGATTATAAGATTATACTGACTACAAGTACGTTTTTGTTCACTACACATTGAAACTTATACTGAAATGAGTAACCTACTTATTAATCAATCAGGGACGTCACTGTACATTTCATTCAGCTCTGTTTATGTTTAAATGCTAGTTCTTTATAACGCTAGCGAGTAGATGTGAAAGTACATTAGCGAGCTAACATGAGTCGCGGTGTTCATACGTTTCTATTCACTGCATCAGAGTTCCTCAACGTCAATGATGGACAGATCCTCAAGAACAACACACTGGGTAAGCGCTGTTATTTTCACTCACTTAGCGTCATCTGTAGACATGTTGCCTCTCCTAAGCATTTTTTGCTGCTATGCTTAATCACTTTTTCACTTTTTAATATTGTACATTACATTACATTTACGGCATTTGGCAGATGCCCTTATCAAGCGCGACTTATATGTATCTCATTTATACATCTGAGCAGTTGAGAGTTAAGGGGTCCAGCAGGCTCAAGGGTCCAGCAGTGGCAGCTTGGTGGTGCTGGGATTTGAACTCATGACCTTCTGGTCAGAAGTCCAGTGTCTTAACCAACTTCAACGGTTCATGTCATCTGTCATCTTCACTTTGAACTAGCTTTGGTTTTACGAGTATGAATAAATGAAGACAGTTTCAGTGTGATACCCATTACCCGGATACAGGTATCAGTACCGATGCATCCCTGAGTATAATCTTAGAGTTATAAACATTACAGATTAACAGTGGTGTGTTTTAGAATAGCAAGCTCACAGTGTGTAGAGACAAATGAGGAATGGTGTCGCTGCATAGAACTGGAAATCGACTGAGAGGTACCAGGTCCACGGCGCACACTTCAAATAAAGAAGAACGAGCATTTTACACTGATATATTATACTGTATATACTGTATATTATTCCTACATACTGTATTTATAGTGTGTGTGTGTGTGTGTGTAAGTGTGTATAATACTTATATTAATATACAATGTTCATTTTATATTAAAACACATTCAGATAGTGTGTGTGAAAGTCAAGGGTAGGTGTGTGTGCGTGTGTGATGCGGGCAGGATGTCGTACCGTGTGTGTGATGGTGAACAGGTTGTTGATGAGCAGCAGGTTGGACCACCAGAACGCTTTACAGTTCAGTATTTGGTCTTCAGCTGTGAACCAGAAGGGACCGTTATGGAGAAATGAGAAGAGTGTGACGATCGCACACACGATGAAGAGGTGCAGCGGCTGGATCCTGAACACACACACACACGTACACACACACACACACCAAGGAGTGAAAATAGAAAAAAAAATTAGGTATTTACCCAAATATATATTCCCTATATATATTCCCTATATATATTTATGTGTGTGTGTGTGTGTGTGTGTGTGTGTGTGTGTGTGTGTGTGTGTGTGTGTGTGTGATTTGATATGATTTATTTAAAACATCAAATAATGTGTTTTCAATATAGTACAGGATGAACTGAATTTTCAAACAACTCCTTTTGTTTGTTATTTTGTTGTAAGTATTTTTTTTTTAATTACAAAAAATGTACAATTATTATTATTAGTAGTAGCAGCAGTAGCAGTAGTAGTAGTGTATTTAACATTGAAAAATTATGATATATATATATTTTTTTACATCTTGAGCTATAATGATAAAATAAACAAATGAATGAATTCATTTTTGAAGAGCTAGCATGGAGCATAATACAATATATTAACATTCTAAATAAATACACAATAAATATAAATAATGTCAAATACAATTTATACAATATATTAATACAAACATGTAGTCTTAACATTTAACCTTGCAAGTAAAATTTTATTATAAAATAAAGTTTATTAAAATGGTAAGTAAGTAAATAAATAAATAAGTAAATAAATAAATACGATTCTTTTTTTTTTTTTTTTTTTTGTAACACAGGAAGTCTTTTAATATTCCTAACCTCCTGAACCTCCTGAACAGGAAATGAGCGATCAGTCGGAGGTTCGGCTTGTCCTTTGATCTCTGGATGCAGCCAAGAAAAGATTTGGCACTCAGGAGTCCACTGGAACAATATACTAACACGCATTAGGAGCGTTCCTGTAATAAATCCGTGTAAAAGCACTGACACTGCCAGCATTTACTTCAGTACTGTAAGAGTGAGATGGGATTTTTTACATCTGGTTTTCTTACCCGATTAATAAAAAAGTATCGACAGCAAGATAAACCGGTCCACTAAAGGCCACCACATACAGAGGATTGCTCTCCACGGCCACTCTCCATCGCTTTCTGTTATCTAAAATACACAACTCACAACACTTAACACAACGCTGTTGAATTCTCCAATGTAATTGGTCAGAAGGTGTTGATTAATTCTCTATAACAGCAGCTCTGACAATAGCTCAGCTGCAAATCACAGCTTTATATTAATGTGCTCATTCTAATAGGCTATCGTCACAGGTTAGCTCATTCACAGGGACTCGTATGGCAGACGCTCCACATAATTGGATTAAATCACACATGTAATTATTGATAAATTTTCTGTAAGGAAAAATTTGTTTATTTAATATTGGAGCCTCCAGTGTTATAAGGAGCCTCCAGTGTTAGTGCTTTGTAACAGTCCGAAGTTTTCCAACATCTTCAATGTAGAGGATAAGTGTGTAAACACACAGCTATCTATCTGCACATATACAAGCGGTTTGAGCTGCAGCTTAAATGTCTAATGGTTGCTTTAGAAATAAGAGATTGTGGTTTTTGTTTACAGGTTTCTGGCTTTTTTCTGATTTTGCCTCTTTCATCATTTCAGCTTATTCTCATTTCCGTCTTTCATTCTTATTCCTGTCTCACTGTACTGTGTATGGTTCTTTCTCTCTCTCTCTCTCTCTCTCTCTCTCTCTCTCTCTCTCTCTCTCTCTCTCTCTCTTTCTCTGTATGTGTGTGTGGTTCAGACCGAGGCCGCTCCAAGCGCTGAGCTGCACCGTATGTCCACAGATGATCCAGAAGAGGCTGAAAATGCGAACACCATTGAGACATGGATAACTGCTTCTGGAACACACACTGTCACACACACCGTCACCGAAACACACACCACTGAACCGGACGGAAAGCGAATGCAGGAACGACATCACACGGCCTGAGAGACAGACACATGAGACACAGAGAAGAAATGACTCTGGCTTAATTTTCACCAATAATTCCACATATTGAAATGGTGGTGGTCGTGGGGGGGCACTCAAATGTTAGCATCATTGTATCCATATATGGAAATGGGAGAGACATCGATTTCATATATGGAAATGTATGCATCATCAAGTTCATATATGGATATACGGGTACCTCGTAGCGGTCATTGAGTCCATTTATGGAAATGTGGGCACCATGTGAGCATCAGTGAGTCCATATTTGGTCATGTGGGTATCACTGAATACATATATGGAAATGTCAGTGTCATTGAGTCCATTTATGGAAATGTGGGCATCATCAAGTACACATGGAAATGTGGGCACCATGTGGGTGTTAATGAGTCTACACATATGGAAATGTGGGCATCATCAAGTCTACTGTATATACGGAAATTTGGGGGTCATCAAGGCCCCATATGGAAATGTGGGCACCACTGAGTCCATAAATGGAAATCATTAAGTCTATATATGGAAATGTGGGTTCCATGTGGGAGTCATCAAATCCATATATGGAAATGTGGACTTTTGTGTGTGTGTGTGTTTGTGTGTGTGTGTGTGTGTGTGTGTGTGTGTGTGTGTGTGTGTGTGTGTGAGTGTGTGTGTGTGTGTGTGTGTGTGTGTGTGTGTACTTGCCTGTGTCTCGACCCTCGTGCTCCTCCTCTTTGTCGCACTCCTGCACTTGTGTGTTTTGGAGTAAAATGCATTCTTTGCTCTGATTGGCTGAACTGTTGGCCAGAATCGCTCCGTAGTTCGCGGGGTCAACGTTTGACTGCGCTTCTTTTTTATTATTCCACTGGACCACAGCTACATAGACGGTCACCACAAGAGGCAGAGCCACCATTATGATACACACACACCTGAGAGCAAAACATGAAAAATATTATTTATGCAATGCCCTCCTTTAACCCAACTCCAGTCCATGTGGTTTAGGACACTTCACCATGTAGCCAAATGCTGGGACATCGTAGTGGCGGCCATCTTGGATACTTAGAATCCCTAGTTTCCTTTGTGCAATTTGATGTACACACACAACAGTCCAGTAATAACAAAGTTTATTTAATAATTACATAACTGAGATTTCAATTAAGGTCATTGGAAGCATGTTTATGAAGGTTTGGCCATTAATTTTGAGAAAAGATTTTAAGTGAGATACTTATTAGCTATATTAGACACACAGCATCAATGCTGATTAGCTGGTTGACTTAAATGTAAGAGGACATTGTGTACAATTTATTTTTTAACAGAATAGTCCTCAATATTAACCTTAAATAGTATATTGTAAAAATGAACATACATGTGTGTTTGTGTGTGTGTGTGTGTGTGTGTGTGTGTGTGTGTGTGTGTGTGTGTGTGTGTGTGTGTATTACTTACAGACACACTACAGCAGACAGATCAGGTGTAATGTTGTTTCTGATACAATGAGTCATAAAAATTCCCAATGTGGATTCTGATATGAACAGATCCGGTACAGAAGTAATGAAGGGGGTTTGACCCTGTAGAAAATCTCCTACAAACACAAACACAAACATAAATCAGTGTCAATTCTGTTAATACGTTCTGGCAATAAATCTAACAATACTAGAATTTTAGAAACAAAGTTTTTGCCATTTTCCCTTAATTTTCCTAATATCTTCTTTTAAGTTTCCAAAACAAATTACAGTTCACGGAACATCTGGTGAGGCATCATTAGTTCTAGCAAACTAGTACTACAGTATATTAGCCTAACAAAGCATACAATCACATCTCAACAAGACTTCTTCACTCATATAAATCCATAACAGTGTTGTTATTCAATACCAACAACAGAGAACATAAAAAAAAGGAGAATTTTATCAGCTAGGCAACAACAACAAACACACAGAATGTCCCATTATAAAGGGATCAACTGATGGACACTGATTGCTCTATGTTGTGTATTTACTCTTTTATTGCACTCAAAATTGGTTCCGGTTCAAGTAAATATCTCACCGTAGACAATAAGCGTGCTCACGTCTGCTTCATCGCAGGAATCAGGCACACAAATACCTACAAAATAGTCCAGCGCCCCCTACATGACAACACCAACACTGTATTATCATCAAGGTAAAAATACGATTAATTAACAATTAAACATACAGCAATTCGGCACAATTTCCCATGTAAACGCCTCTAAAAAGTTAGAGCTTCACCTCTGACTGTTACAACGCAGTGACACTGGAGAGTCCTAACATAAACGTTAAATAAACATGTCCTTACAGAAAATTTCACCATAACTTGTCTGAAGTTTGCTTCGTTAGTTTCACACTGGAGATATGAAGCTTTCATAGCTAACAATTAACGGAAACGCACTGTATAACCAGGCCCAATAATACCGTTTGCATATAAATGGCTTCATAAAAGCACAAAAAAGTCTGTATTAAAAATAAAAACAAAATTGTGTTCGTTGCTCACAACCGTGGTGTTCGACATATATTTTCTTCTTTGGCTTCAGGCACCAATAATGCCTTGGCTTTAATGATAATTTTATACAATTCCTATGAAAGTATTTGAATATGTAATGTTTTCCCCACGTTTAAGAAGCCAGGTACCTGTTTGAGGAAGACCTGGCAGTATTGTCCTCCAAATCCAGGGCCTTCAACAGACAAACACTCCTGCAGAGAGCCGACCCGGTTCACGTTTCCGCCTTCGACATCACTGCCCATCTTCCCGAACGCATCATACACTCATCAAACCACACAGGAGATGATTTACTGACTGATTCGTTTACTTAGCAGCACAATATACATCGAAATAATTGATTACCCTTTTAAAATGTCGTAGATCCATAAAATAAAACATTGTGTGTCATGCTGTTATAGGAAAATAGTCAACAGGGTGGTGCGATGAAGCGGAGTTACTGATTATTTTTCTACAACAGCACGTCCGCAAGTGTTTTACTGCTCTTACACCACAGCAATATGCTAATGATTACAACGTTTTATTTATTAAAGAATGACATTTTTATTCATTTACAGTTACATCCACAAAACAGGTCAGTATTATTACTCAGTTATAATAGATATAAGAAGTTACACAAAATAACTACATGATGATATATTATATAGTGTAAAATTGACAAATATTCTGTTCTATTGAATATACTATATTTAAATAAAGTCAGTTAAATAATGAGGTTGAGTTAAAAGATTGTGTACTAGAATGTTAATGTTATAAATGTTAGTATGTACAGATTATTGTTTTTTACACCACACTAATACCTTCCGCACACTTGTTTTATTTTGTTTAACAGTTTCTATGCTGAAAAAAAACCTTGAATATATCCAAATTTATCTAATATTTCTCTTCACAGGATTCTTCTTAAAATATATATAAGATTACTAATTCTATTTCTATACATGTTTACTCATTCTGAGCTTTAAATGGTCTTTTTCTGTTGTGCCACAGCTCTGTTTTATAGCTGCTATAATGTAAGGGATAACTTGTTCTAACATGCTACAAAATTAAATGTAACTGTAAATGGATAAAAATCCATAATGGTGTAGAAAGGCTTAGGGTTGTGCTGTTAAAGGGAAAGAAATGATCAACATTGCATTGGCAAGAGTAACTCTGCTTCATCACACCTCCCATTTTAAACTTTTATTACAAGCGTTTATTTCTAGAACAACAGTAGAAAAGGACAGTTTGAAGCTTGAAATTTGTGATAACGTCTAGAAATAGACGTATAATTGTTTGATAATAAGTTCAGAATTAGAAGTATGATAGAAATTTGTGTAATTGTGTATTTTCTCCTATACTGTAGTATAATTTAATACTCAGAAACCTAATACATATATTGTTTGTTTTTTTTAAGAAAGAAAAAAAGGTCAATAAGTGCTAATAAGGTCCAAGGTCCAGGTTCTTCGGTAATGTAATAATCATTAGTGATTATCAGTTTATCATTTAATATAATTATAATAGATTACGGATCTATATAGTCCATGACTTACTCAGAACTGCGTATTGGTCAGGCTGACTTTTCTTCAGTTCTGTGAGAAACATCGCAGCATCCTGAGCACATTTCGTGCTGATGTTGAGTCCACACACAGCTGCACAGGAGCAGAAGAAGAAGCAGAGGGTTGAGAGGATAGTGATCTTTCTCACCTGCAGCATCTTTGCATTCTCAGGCCAGCTATAATGGACCATGTTTAAATAACATTGACAGGAGACATGATTACAGAAGGATGGAGATATTACTAGCCTCTTTAAGTCCTGCGTGCAAATCGAGGTTCTACGCACTCAAAGGTCAGTGCTTTGGTTACACACTGGTGTGTTTTCATGCCAGGTGTATTCAGGCTGAAACCTGAAACTTTATTTATTTTGTGCTACATTTAGTAGTGTTGAATAAATTCCTTCCACTAACCACTATCTGATTTATACACACACACACACACACACACACACACACACACACACACACACACACACACATATATATATATATATATATATATATATATATATATATATATATATATATATATATATATATATATATATATATATATGTCTGTGTGTGTGTGTGTGTGTATAAATCAGATAGTGGTTAGTGGAATATTATATATATATATATATATATATATATATATATATATATATATATATATATATATATAAAATGGCTATGTGTTGTTATATGATCTTCATTACCTGTGTAACTGTTATAGCCAAATCCTCCATCCATTTCTCTTTTGTTACCTGATCTGCATGCCGTGTGGGACTGTTATAACCAAAAATTCCATCCATGTATTATTGTTACCCGATCTGCATTTCCTGTGTAACTGTCCCAACAAAACCTCCCATCTGTGTCATTGTTGTTACCCGATCTGCATCCTCTGTGAGACTGTTATAACCAAACATTTCATCCGTGTCATTGTTGTTACCCGATCTGCTCTATCTCACATCCGCATCATTACCGAATCTGCTTCCTCCATCTCCACTTGATCTGCCTGATTATTTTCACACATCTATCTGCTATAACATGTTCTGTTTATATGTTTATTTTACATCTGTGGCCAACAATTAAACTTCCTGATTCATCTCTATTTTCAGAGTTTGATTAGTAGCTCAGGTTTATAACATAATGACTGTTACTTGGTATGAAAAAAATTCATAGTTAAAACTAGTAGCTTTGTTTATGCTCGATAAAGTCAATAAAGATACCTGGTACCTCAGCACTTTACAACGTGCATGATAGCAATCTTTGGTATTTACTAAACGCTTGATGAAGCCAGCTGAATAAAAACCCACTGTACATCTGTGTTCAGGTTTATTTTCTGTATTGTTTATTGACAATAACTATTTTTGTGGGGGGTTTTTTTTACACAAACATCGGACAAGTCTATGGAACAGCAGCAAGACAGCCTAAGAAACGACCATCGTAGAACAGCTTCTCTCATGCACAAACAAATGTGTTCTCACAAAACTTCATTTATCCAAAAAGTTTTTTTTTTTTTTTTTAAAAAAACAACACACATAAATACATCCATCCTGTGTCCCGTGTGGAAATTCTGAACAAATGTAGCACTGTAATAAAGATTTTTTTTATTGTTATTATTTGCTTATACAACATCTCACGTCTCACCGGATGAAAATGTTGAAAAACGTACTTAGCTAACGGCTAACGGCTTTTGAAAACATTCCAGTTTAATGGTTATAGACACATTCTTTTGTTGAAAGCAAGCAAATTAGGATAACCGGTTGAGTCAAGTGTGCAGCGTAGCATAGCTAAATCAAATTCCTGGCTATGAATTAGTGAGAAAGGAAATCTGGCGAATATTTTCATACAGATTCTTCTTTGGGGATTTTAAAAACGGGCCAGAATAGCAGGGCAGAACAGAATAACCGGATTTTGAGGGTTACATACTGTAAGTACTAAAACATACCATAAATGCAGTATTTTGCCCTGTGTGTGTATTTCAGACTAAAGGAAATAAAAAAGTAATTAAAAAAAACAAAAAAAAAAAACAGCATGGTGCTGCTTGATATGAACGCAGAAACAAAGCTCTGATATGAAATCTAATTCAGTAAGGAACTTTCAGAAAATTAAGCAAAGACGAATGCTGAGACATATGGGTTTGATGTGGTCCTCTGGCAGTGGCTGAAAGTGCTAGAATATCTGTTATCTGTAGTGTTTTAATAATCATTCAAAAAAAAATATAAAAAAAAGGTCATGGAAACAAATAGGGATGACAAAATAGAGTAAACAGTTTGGTCTAAAGAAACGGATTAGAAAAAAAAAAGAAATGCAGTTTCTGTATCTGACGAGACATGTTTAGTGTCTGAAGGTTGCTGCATTCAGAGTATTCAGAGTTGCGTTAAGTGCGCAGTGAGGATTTAATACTAAAATAATTACACACAGCCGTATTCATACCTCAGACGTAACTTTACGAAAGTTTACGAAGAGTTACCAGTTACCTGATTCTGTGTTTTGGATGTAAATACACTCAAAAACACTATGGAACACCCTTTGAGGACAATATTTAAGATCTACATAAATACCAGAGGAGATGCATGTTAATTGGAGACCAATCACCAATTTTAATGGATACAATTATGAATGAACTTCTCTGCAGGCGTAGCAGACGAGTGCTCGGTCGGCTTATCCTTCAAACTGTGGGCGTGTTTTGCTTTGAATGAACACAGAGGCATTGTTTTATTACTGACAAATAAAAAAATCGCAAATTAAAAGTGCGATAAAATCACCCCACACGCACATCACGATTTCATGAACTTTCCCCGCATGAATATTGATGTAACCTTTGGACTCGAGTCGCCGAATCTAGCTCGGCATCGCTCCACACGGGTGTCAAACCCGAGCAGGGGGCGTGGCGAACATTCTGAATGCCGAATCGTGCATCGGAAACGCTTTGGATGATAATCCTGACTTATTCTGATGTTTTATGAAAAGTGAAACGGTGTCTCAGGTGCGCGTGCAGACTTCCACATGAGGTTTGCAGACACCAAACATGTCTTTGCTTAGTGAATACATTTGCGGTACAATTCTGTCTAAAATGGCTTTCAAATCTGAACGAACAGTTTAGTAAATGAGCTGGAAAATGAATTCCAGTTTAAGCCAAGCGAACAGGTTTGGGACCTGGCGAAGACTAGGTTTCGACACGTTCGGCTCGCTCGAGAACATGACGACGAGACGGGTCTGATAGAAAATAAAACTCCTGCCGTATAAAAGATCTATTGAACATCCATACAAACATCTATCATAAAGTGTACAAAATGCATTTTTCATATATATTTAAATACACGTAAAGTAATTCCACTTTCAATATATTACATATCCTCGAACACACAAGTGTGCTTATTTATATTTATACATTTCTCATATATATGTGTATGTATATATATAAGTCGTATATACGTGAGGTGTATACGTGAGATGCAGGAACGAGACGTATAACGTCTCCACGGTCCACCTTCTATCCACGTTTTCACATTTCAATGAAAAAACTACAAGGTCTTTGCCCACGTGTGCGTTCATGTGTTTAAGGCCGTGTTTTTCCACGCATCTCCCGTTTTCACGTTTCCAGAAGAACCCAGCATTTTTCCTGTTTTTCCTGTTTTTCCTGCTTCCGTATCTCTACGTCTCCGTCTCTACGAATATGAAGGTTGCTTCCGTCTCAAAGCTGGTTCTATATTAGTGTTTGAGACAGATTTCTGTGGAAAAAAAACTCACTTCTCAGCTGCGCTCAGTCTCTTGGATTTGATGAAGGCCATGCCGTGCGTGCGCATATGCGTGTTTAAAGCCGGCTCGGCGTCGAACGTCTTGCCGCACACCCTGCACTGTGTGTCCGGCACGTTCGGAGCGTTCTCCTGCTGCTCGGCGCTCGGAGGCTCCTTCATCTTGTGCACGATGAAGAGGTGTCGCGCGAGCGAGTGGCGAGACGTGTAGCACAGACCGCACTCGGAGCACTGGTGCGACGAGCCGTCCGTCTTGTGTGACGGGAGATGCTTCTGGAAAAGCGCGAGCTCGGTGGTGGAGAAGCTGCACACGGCGCACCTGTGAGTCTTTAACACGCTCACCTTGAGCTTCTTCATGGGCTGAGGGCATGAGGAGCCTGTACGCTCCCGGCGGGGAATCCCCTCGCATCGCTCTTCCTCATCTTCCTCCTCTTCCTCTTCTTCGGCGTCCTCGCCGTCAGAGTTGAGCTTTCGTTTGGGACTGCGTACCTGCTCACACAAACAAGAACATTAGGGCTCCTATTCAAATTCCACAATTTGAAGTCTAAAAGTTTAAAATCTGCACATAACAAAACTCTGAATCTAAACTTTGAAACTTTTATAAACGTCACAAACAGGTTGTTATTTATTTATTTATTTATTTAAATAAGGTGGGAGTTGTTTAGGAAATATCCTGCCACTCGTTCCCAATACACACTTGTATAATAAGTCATAAAGGGAAGGTAATGATGGAGATGTAGGTTTAAAGCATCTTGTTCCATACAGCTAGTAAAAATCACCTGGTCTTTAACAGTGGACTCCTCCGTGCTGCTGGACTCCACCACTGACTTTCTCTCTGCTTCCTTAATGCCGTGCATCAGCTGGATGTGTTTCTCCAACAGCAGTCTCTTGCTGAAAGTGCGTGTGGAGTCAGGACAGTAACTAGGGGAAGAAATCGGTGCAGAACCCTCTGTTTTGTGAAGTGTTTTACTACAAAACGACATCACAGCTATGCGGTTCGTTGTATGGTTTGTTTTCTGCAAAACCACTTTTTTAATCCCCAATTGAAGAAACCTTGAAACACTGATTAAAATCTTTGTAATGGCAGTTTTTTTCTACAAAAAACTGCTCAGACCATATCTAAATAAAAGTGAGAAAGGGGTTTACTTTACTCCGGTAAATGAAATGTGGTGAAGCTGGCTAATTCATTTAGGTGAACTTTAAACCTGCTAACTCATAAATGCTGGATGTTTGAGTCAGTAAAAAATGAAAAATGAGGAATTTTAAACGTCTTTAGGACATTTATTTAATTGTTCAATTCAATTCAATTTTCACAGATTTAGAACCATTTCATCATTCATCAGTCTTTTAAATACAGTATAAAGCATTGTGAGCTTTTGGCTTCTGGATGAAAAAAAGTGCTATATATTAAAAATCTTTATACACACACACACACACACACACACACACACACACACACACACACATATATATATATATATATATATATATATATATATATATATATAT